>NW_026919546.1:0-16122 GCF_032062105.1 Saccostrea cuccullata
CCAACAACAAAAGATGTGGAAGGAGCTTCCAAAACAAAACTTTTTTTAAACTGCAGCAAATGATTATTCTCAGAAAAAGTGAGCCCCCTCCTTCTGCATACTACAGGAACATTTTAACATTTCTCTGTATTGATTAAAAATATTTAATATGCACACTTCTAAAGGTTAGTTACTTATGAAGATGGTCCAAAAATGGTATAGCTAGAGTTTGATGGAATCTTCCTTGAATGTTACTTGTGGATGTTAGAAGCCCTTCGACGGGTTGTGAAGGTACACGGAGGAAAGCAAATAATCTACAGATCTAGCGAGCAGAGAAGACAGCGATTTTTTTTTTCAAATGATTAGACGTATAAATATCTATTACAGAAAAGCTATTTCTCTCTCTCTCCAAAAATAAGTGGGGGTTCAATCCCCCGGAACCCCCCTCTGGTCTGCCAATGCTTTAATATAATATGGATCAATTTTCATTTATTAGAAGTTAATTAAAAGGAATCAATAAAAACACAACTGAACATATGCATATATATTTATATCATACTGGTACATGTTACACAAAAGCGATTGTACTTATCAAATTGACAACTGAAATAATTTTAATTTTTCTATACGTGTGATTCGTCCGTACGTTTCGTCAGTTACACAGGTATCACAAGGTAAACAAGTTTACCGTTCGTTAAACCGATATTCGTTCGTAACGTGTTTGGTGTTCTCTGTTATAGCCTTAGGCTTTACGCTCCCTTGTTCCTGGACAATACCACAATAAGATAAAAAAAAAAACAAATTCAGACTCAGTGATTTCAGGTTTTCTTCATAAAAGAATGAAAAAGAATGAAATAATTTTCTTAAATGGATTTATTAAGCATGTTGGAAAAAAAATGTGTGTGTGTTGGTGGAGGGGGTGTGTGATAGGAAAGTACATTTGCATTCTGCAACGAGTACAATAACCCTGTTTGCTTACATTTTTCAAATATGAATTACGTGTCACCAGTGTGCAATACACATATTTACCCTACTTGGTGTAATAGCTGCTCTCCGAAAAATATATGTCGAATTTACAGACCTGTATGTCAATATAATTATTTTTTTCGGAGAGCTACAGTTCTGCAGCTAAGTTTGTAGGACCATGATACTGTAAACTTTGAAGGTTGTATTCATTTTTCCGTACACAAATTAATCTAGTTTGTTAATGGCATTCTTGTTTATGTTGTGCATAAAACATCGTATTGACCTTGAGAACGACAATACATTTACGACAATACAAATCGAACTTAATGGGACCAAAAAAATCGAAACATTTTTGGATTCGAAATATAGGCATTAAAAACAGAAAAAAAGAATTTCTGACTACCACCTGACATAACTATGGTATTGGAAATATCGGTGTGCGTTGTTGAACATCCCCTAGAGGATTTTTCTCTCGTATGCATGGAGACACAACCATTTGTCGATAGAGGGCAGTGAATTTACATAAACATTTATACATGGCCCTCAGGGCCATTTAAATGAGGGTCTTTTTGCGTGCATGTCAACACTTACTATGACGAGGGACCTCGATCGGTTCATACGGTATCATCCGAAGGACCGATCTCCGCGTCCCGCAGTGGATTCGAATCCGCGACTTAAGGACACGGCGCCACGCGGAACACTTTTTGGTTAGAAGGAAAATACATACATTTTCACTTTACGATCCATAGAGCTCCGTCTTAACACAAACACTTAACACCCATGGATCACTCACTTCCCAATTTTGGAAGAGCTAGGGGGCCCCCTTTTTAAAAATTACGAACCTAGATTATATAAAGAATTTTAACCACTGTGCCAGGCCAGTGTAAAGATGTGTAATGACTACCATAGTAATAATGAAATGACGGAGTCATTTTCTAACGACAAAAACCCGAAGAAAAAAAACAATTTTTTTTTTGTATGCACTACTGTATCTAAAAATTTTACCCCTGTTGAAAATTGACATTTTTTTTTCCCAATAGAGTGTTTGAACTTCAATGTTTAATTCTCCAATATGTCCTCATTCACCAACAGTGGACGTACGTTTAAATAAATCACCATTACATTTGTATATTTCTATATTTCAAACACATTGAAAATCGCAAAATGCCAAATATTAGTTATATTGGTTGGCTGTCTTTTATTCCTTTCATATTTGGATGTTTGACTGATTATAGACATTGATAGCTAAGACAAAAAAGCGGAAAGATATGCAATGTTATATAATTATGTATATATTTTGGATGATATAAAGTCCTGTTAATTAGGTAGAATGTATCGAAAAGGATATTAATAATATCTCGTACGAAGACATACTTTTGGTATAATATATTATGTATTTCCTAATGAAAAAAAGGTGAAATTAATGAACACTGATTTTAAAATATCAACAATCTATTGGAATTCCCATGGGTAACAATTGTGCTCCATTATCAGCAGACCTGTTTTTATATTCATATGAAGCAGAATTTGTGCAAAATCTTATGCGTGAAAAGAAGAAAACACTCGACATTTAGATATATCGACGACGCATTGTCAATTAACAATAGTAATTTCCATTCCTACGTCGATACAATATATCATGGTGAACTTGAGATAAAAGATACCACAGAGTCTGGCACATCTGTTTCATACTTGGATATTTTACTTGAAAAATGTGTTAATGGTAATCTAACAACCAAGCTATATGATAAACGTGATGACTTTAACTTTTCTATCGTCAACTTCCCTTACTTATGCAGCAATATACCTTCATCACCTGCATATGGCGTCTATATAAATTGATTCGATACGCAGGAGTACCTATATTCTCTATGTATGAACAATTTCTAAAACACGGTAAATTATTGACAAGCAAGTTGATGAAACAAGAATATCAGCAATCTCGTTTAAAGACATCATTTCTTTAGTTCTATGGTCGATACACGGCGGGTGTGACCGGTCAGCAGGGGGTGCTCACTCCTCAATGGCACCTGATCCCACTTCTGATGTTTCGCAGGTCAGTGTTTGCTCTGCTCCTATTTTGTATTGTTTTATAGATGTTGATATTGAATACTGTTCGTTATCTCCATATCCTTCTTCCATCAGTTATAAATACAACAAGTTGCTGTCCTTTAAAAAAGGACTGCAATACGTGGACCATATGCATGTTTTTCTAACCGAAATTCAATTAAGAAATTTTCTAGGTGTAGTGAATATTCATGTAGGTTTGTTCACATTTTCCACAATGATCTGCCTACTTATGACTGATTGTAGTCTCAAAGCAAAGTTGTTAAATTTTATCTCCGATTAGCGGCCTTAAGTTTTGTCAGTTTCAAAAATCGGGCTATTTTGATACATATGCATGTAACCGATAATGGCTGCGACTTGACACCTGTTCTGGATTTATGCGGAAGAAAAACAAAGATCTGATGATGGTTCACGTGTATCACAGCTCTGTAGCACGCAGAAATTTTTGCCCCCCCCCCCCCCCAACACACACACACATTAAAACTCGTTGCTATATATAGACCTCTATCAAACGGCATTGGATTGCTGAAAAAATTATTTTGCGAACCTTGATGCACAAGACTTATGCCGTTGAAAGCTTCTTCTATTTTTTAAAATCTAGAACTAGTCGTTGAATGACGTTTTTCATTCAAGTTGTAAAGTTACATGTATCTAAGTTCTTCCTACTTTTTAAAATGCTTGTACAATAGAATCAAAGTTTAGTTTGTACATAAAAGGTATATGACTGTATAAGAGGGAAATTCGGATCCGCCAATGACTATGTAAATGCGATATGTGGATTTAAAAGCGCGATTTGCAAATAATGGCATATTCTAATTCGAATAGGGCGAATTATTCTACGGGCAGGTTACCTAAGGTGCGAACTCTCCAGCATTCTCGCGCATGCGAAGCCTGTCGTTTGCCCAAGGCATCCTGTTAAACCTCGCTTATATATTTACTTCGTGGACCCCAGGGTCCACGCAATGACATATATGTCTGCAATATATTCCTTTTAAAATTGTTCCTATACAAAGCAATAAACGAAAAAAAGTCCATCATATCTATTGTTATACCTTTAAAAATTTGTTCTTACATAAATCTAAACGAAAAAATTCTAACATTTTTAATGTTTTGCTGAGCGGGCACAAAAAAAATCGATGTTGGACTGTTGAGTGAGATGTTGGACCGCTTACGCCACAGAATGGGTGGGGCTTAATCTCATTTTCATTCGTTAAACAGTTAACGTTAAATCACGGAATACAGTATAAAATACATGTATGTCAATAAAATAAAATGAAAAGTATAACAAAATAATTATTGACAGAGTTCTCGGGCTAAATGCGTTTTGTCGGACCCTCGAACCAAACTGTGTGCTTTCAGTCTAACAGCCTCAGACAGACAGTTTGGTTCTTGGGTCCGACAAAACGCATGTTGCCCTCGAACCCAGTCAATAAATGTGTAATGATTTGCTGAGCAGGCATAAAAACATTCGATGTTTGACCGCTTAGTGAGATGTTGGACCGGTCGATGAGATGTTGGATCGCTTCAGTCACAGAATGGGCGGAGCTTAATCTCATTTTCATTCATTGGTGTTCAGAAGTGACGGATCGGAGGTTACATCACGGTAGATAGTACAAAATACATGTATGTGAAAAAAAATGAAAATGAAAGGTATAGCAAAACATTTATTGACTAAGTTCTGCGTTTTGTCGTTCTAGCATCCTCAGACAGACAGTTGGTTCTTGGGACTGACAAAGCGCATGTTGTCCTCTAACTCCGTCAATAAATGTATAATATTTAACTTATTTAATTTAACTTTGACCTTTTTCATAAATATGTAAAATTAACATAAATAGTTAAGTGCTTTTCTTTGTTTGCTAGTACGGAAATTAACGTCGGAGCTTTTGCAGAAAAAAATATATAAGAGGTATATAATATTTTCTGCAACAGCTGCGACGTTGCCCAAACTCGAAAATCCTATTTCGTGGGGGTGGGGTGGGTGAAGGGGGGGGGGCAACTTTTTCGGATACCAACTTCTTTCAGTATCTTCTTCTTTTGCATACAATGCTACATTACCCTTATTTCAATTTACTGTACCACAAAAGGGGGAGGCAACCAGCCTATCAATGAACATTTGCAATAGTAAAAGTTATGTTGGGAAAAAAGTGGGGGGGGGGAGGAGCCCCCCTTCCCTTCTCTGTTGCTACGTGCCTGTATTATTTCATAAATAAGGAAAGATGACAATAGAAAAGCTAAAGTTATTCGTTTGGCATAAAATTTACTTTTAATTTGGTCTTAAATATAGTTAGTACTGGTATAGTCAGAAGAACGTCCAAATATGAATCAGACGTGGCAATCATATACATGAAAGAAGGACATAAAATTTCTGCATGTCTGAAAAATATCGTGCGTGTATTATGTGGATTCAATTTTATTTATAAACAGTGGGAATCTCTTTGAGAAATTCTTTTCAAAATTTACTCGTAGAATAAAGAAGATTCCATGCATAATGTACATTCAAGTACGTGTACATGTATGATAACATGGTCGTCTGAGAATTGGATACAGGCATATTTAGAGGAATTTTTTAAATCCCATTGTCATATTGTAATTTTTTGATTACCGGGTGGTAGTAAATTCAAAAATTACAAAATGACACCACTTTAAAACAGTGCTTCAATTGTGAAACTAATGTAAAAACATTTCAATACAGTCTTGTGTATTTTGAATTTTTGATGTAGATAAATGTTTTCAATTTTGACCTTCCTAGTGAATATAAGGATATTTCATTCCTAAATTGAACTGAAAATACAGTAGATTGAAAACAATTTCAGAAAAGTTATATCATCTGCATCCGAATTTCGCTCAAACGAACATATTCAGGCACTAGGAAATTGAGAAGGGGCTTGCCCTCCGGTTTTTGATGCCCGCATAAAGCGGAGCGGATCAAAAACCCTTGATTTGAGGGGGTGATAGAATCAGGAGGGGTGGAGTATCCTCCTAGGAAATCCTCCCACTTCTATTTCCATGATCGTATTTTTTTGTTGTTGTTCTTTTTTAACATTTAAAATGTTCACTGGAAGTCTGATTGTCCTTTTCATGCTACCCCCAAACGTTTTAAATTTGATACAGAAGAGTAAAAGGAAATCACCCTTACATCACAAAACTTTTTGATCCAAGATATTTCTAAGGTAATTTGTCATTTTGCCTCTTAAAATACACCTTTCATTGGTATGCTTCGATATTTATTGTTTTTCTACATTTTGCCAAAAAAGATTTCAAATACAAAACTTATACTGGTTAAATTAAGCTGATGTTAGCTCCGATGGTCTCATTGGGTTTGCATGTCTCTGACTTTTAAACAAGAAACTTGACATGTCTGCTCCATCAGTTTTAATCGTTGAATCATATAAAACTTTCATTGATGTTTTTTTTTCTGTCATGACGATCACTGATTTTTTAAAATTGAAAAACAACGCTCTCCTTGCCCTTTTGGGCTCGATAAGCCCTTTACTCCTCTAAATTCTGAGTCATTGCCTTGACCTTAAAAAAAAATACAATGATGGTATAATGTAATATTATCAATATACGAGGGATATTCGGAAATTATTGAGACATTTACATTTACTCCATAAAGGACAGAACTTTTTCTACGGACATATTCAATGGGGTTATTATTTGTCTTTATTTATGCCCCCCCCCCCCCAATTCTGGAGAAAAAATTTCAAAACTAGTTCAGGAAGTTCTTAATATAGTTTTAGTCCATCCTCGCAAGCCACTGGTCCTGAGTGAAAACATTGCGTTTTGCGCAGTTTGGGGGGGGGGGGGGGGATTTCTCCACTTTTAAGCATTGATCAATCAACTACCATTCACTCACTAATTCTAGACACATTCTTTCAACAATCTGTTTATATTATCCACCTCTCAACTCTTTATAGTCAGGGACGTAGCAACAGTGGGGGCCAGGTGGAGGCCAAGCCCCCCCCCCCACTTTTTTCCCCAACATTACCTTTACTATTGAGAATGTCCACTGTAAAGTTGGTTCCCCCCCCCCCCCCCCCAATTCTTACCACCGTATAGTGATATGAAGGAAATGTAGTATTGTATGTATTGTATGCGAAAAAATTGGAAGTAAAAGGAAGTTGGCCTTGGAAAAAGTTGGGAATTTTTTTTTATGCTTGTCAACTTTTACAGGTAAGTAAAAAAAAATTCTCTGGTTGCCCCCCCCCCCTCCACTTTCAAAAACGATGCTACATGCCTGATAGCAGTCTCTACAGGCGATAAACTCGCTTGAAGTGTATTTTCAGCAATTTAACAAACGATTCTAATCAAATCAGTTTACCACTGTAAAGGATTTGGAGGTGGATAAAATATACAGATTGGTTACAGAATGTGTCTAGAATTCGGGAGTGAGAGTTAGTTGATTGAACAATGCTGGAAAAAGGAGAAATTTCCCCCAAAGTGCGCAAAAAAATCTTCAGCCGTAAATGGTACCTTTTTTTTGCATTACGGGATCTGTAGCTTTATGGACAAGACTAATATTTAAAACCACAACGCTACAGTTCTGCAGCTAGGAATTAGGTCACACCAATAAAATTTATTGTTCGTCGGACCCGCGCGCTCTTATTTAAACAAAACTATACAAATAATATAAATTTGAAATTCCCGCACCATTGGAATTCTTTGCTGTTTTCTGTTATATTTCCGCTCTATTTATCGTACTTTTAATCTACTTACTCTGCAAATCAGAAAAAATATAATTGTCCGCTCAATTTTTTTCACGCCCCGCCTTAAAATTTTGCCTTCAAAAAAGTAATAATATTATTATTTAACCGCTACCCCGCTCGTACTTTTTTCATCAAATGTCCGACGGACAGTGTGGCCTTATTCACATGTATTGACTTTTACTTCCTTTCCTTTTTTTCTCAAATTTCTTCTATATAATCTACTCATTCTAGTATATGAATGTATTGAGATGTACGACAGTGTGGTTCACATGTATTGACTTTTACTTCCTCTCCTTTTTTTCTCAAATTTCTTCTATATAATCTACTCATTCTAGTATATGAATGTATTGAGATGTACGACAATTACAATGGAAGTTAATCCTTTCATTTTCAAAACAAGATGGAATGGAATGCAACCCCCATTCGAATTAAATTCATGTCTATTAAGGACATACACAACGTACCTTACCTACTGATAATTTTCCAAGATATTCTAAATTTAAACTTATAATATCATTAAATGTTCTTGGACAAAAAATCAGCATGCGTTTCCAGGGGTTTTGAAAAGATATCGAATTTTGAAAATTTTTGCATTATTTAAATAAAAATGTACAAAAATTATAAAACATGAATTCCAGATTTTTTTCCATCAAAAATTGTTTAAGAAGAGGTGTACAAATCCATATATAGACATTAAAAATATTGCACACAGGCCCTTCATTTAGTGGAACTCTTCAACTCCAAGGCAGAATCCAAAAAAGTTAAAACTACGTTGCGTATGACCTTAACATGAAAGTCAAGAAATTTTACTGAAATTCTAAAGGACATTATGTACTCCTTTAATTAATATACTATTATATGAACCTTTCTCCTTCCACAGAAGCCAATTTGGATATAAAAGCATAAAGTGTACACTTAAACTTGTTTTATTTTCTTCCTTGCATGGTCATTTCAACATAAAAGTATTTGTACATACATTTTAAAAATTTGTATTATGACAAGGGATAATTTTCACTGAGTGATTAACAAATTCTTCAAAATTCTAAACAAAATATGATAAATCTTCTACAATTGTTTCTATTAAAGAGCTTAACATTAATGGACTGAAGAAAATAATGCATTCCTTTTGAAAATAAAATAACCTAACAAAACCTGCTTCAGCTGTGTATTGTATATGAATATCCATCCACTGATCTCCAAGTAGACATGATTGAAGAATTGTGGTTCTATGAACTATCATTTGGCAAAGAAAAATTCTGTACATTTTAGTTTTAAAATTTGGTCATTTTTTGTATAATTTTATAAGGAGCTCTCCTTCTAAAGGAGATCAATATAGTCTAAAAATGGCCACAACCACCAGCCATATATAAATTTCCTTCTTATGAATTCTGGCATGTGGTAATTTGAAGAAAAAAATGAATTGAATCTAAATGATCTAGGCCACACTAATGAAAATTTTTGTTCGTCGGACCCACGCGCTTATTTAAACAAAACCATACAAATAATATTAATTTCAATTTCTCGCACCATAGGAATTCTGTGCTATTTTCTGTTCCATTTCCGCTCTATTTATTGTATTTTATATCTGCTTACTCTGTAAATCAGAAAAAATATAATTGTCCGCTCAAATTTTCACGCTCCGCCTAAAAAATTGCCCAGCAAAGAGTAATAATATTATCATTTAACTGCTTGTACTTTTTTTAAATCAAATGTCCGATGAACAAGAAATTAAATTGGTGTGGCCCTACATAACTTTTTAAGCTTTGTGAAAAATGGTAACACTACATGATTGTATATATAAAAAGAATAAAATTACATGTACATGCATTAATATAAATTATAAGGCAAAATAATCCATCTTTAGATCTATGGTATTGTTGATATAATATTCAGACATAAAGTTCTTTAATTTTCTTTATGACTAATGCCTTCATTTTTTTACTTCCTTAATGTCAAATCAAATCCTTTAATGGTAGTGCTTTGGGTCATGTTGCTGTGAAGATACATCGGAAATATGCAGTTTTCTTCTTCTCCCTGTCGTTTGGAGTTTTAAGGTACCGAGATAATACCTGAAATTAGAAAACATCATTTCTGAGCATTTAAAGCAATGTAATCAAGCAAATTCAAATAATTGTGGTCCCTCGCTTTCGGTGTCTTAGTTTGTAAGGTGCTATTATATATAGCATATTGTGTTAAATATTAATTCCCTATCATATATTGTCAATTCCAAAGCAATATTTTGAATTAAGGTCAAATAAAAAGGTCAAGGATTATAATCATTCCAAGGTCCGAAACATCTCGATCTTGTCTCACAAAAGGGACATCAAAAATGAAAACCAAAATCAAAAGTTACAATGAAAACAAGAGGCCCATGGGCCCACATCGCTCACCTGAGCACATGGGCTAGTTAAAAAAACACAAGTCAGCTCAGTATTGAAGTTTACTTGTTGGGGGGGGATGAAATTTTTTAATACTTGAGAACTCGCTTGATTAAAATTATATGTTATACATGTACTGCTGAAAATTCACTTCAAGTGAGTTTTTTAACTGTAGATATAACTAAAAATGGTTGGGAGGTGGATAAAATATACACTATTTTATACAGAATAAGTCCAGAATTAGGAATGGAAAGGTAGTTGATTGACCAATGCTAGAAAATGGAAAAATTTTCCCCAAAAGTGCGCAAACAATGCCCCGTAAATTCCACCTTTTTTGCATTACGGGACCTGTAGCGTTAGAGTCAGACAAATTATATAACCATAGTGCTACAGATCTGCAGCTAAATTTTGCCATACTTGAAAAGATATTACTTGATCTCCCATTGTGACCCCTCGTTAACCCTCCCTAAACCCAAGAGATCATGTTATGAACAAACTTGAATTAACTCTGAGGATATTTCCATATTAATATCACAATCATAGCTTTGCTGATCTTGAGCAAAGGATTTTAAAAAAAAATTCCTATATATTTCTATATAAAAATTTGATCAGCCAGTGTGGCCCTGCCCTACCCCCGGGTGTCATGATTTGTACAAACTTGAATCTACACCACCTAAGGATGCTTCGACAAGAGTTTTATCTTTCCTGGCCCAGTGGATTTTTTAAGATTTTTCCTATATATTCTATGTAAACCTTTGATCAGCCATTGTGGCACCGCCCTACCCCGGTGAGTCTTGTTTTCATTGTAACATTTGATTTTGGTTTTAATTTTTGATGTCCCTTTTGTGAGACAAGATCGAGATGTTTCGGACCTTGGAATGATTTTAATCCTTGACCTTTTTATTTGACCGGGGCTCACCTGAGCACATTGTCTAGGAAAAAGCACAGATCAGGTCAAAACTGAAAAATTGAGAGGGGGGGGGGGTCGCTTGGTTATGATTTGAACAAACTAAAATATACATTAAGGGGGTTGATTCCATATAAATATCACTAATCATGGCTTTGAAGTACTTGAGAAGAAGATTTAAAAAGATTTTCATATATATTCTTATGAAAGAGTTTCATCGGCCATTGTGGCCCCATCCTACCCCTGGGGGTCATGATTTGAACAAACTTGAATCTACACTACCTGAAGATGATTACACATGAGTTTCATCTTTCCTGGCCCTGTGTTTCTTGAGAAGAAGATTTTTAAAGATTTTTCCTATATACTCCAATGTAAAACTTTGATTGGCCATTGTGGCCCCACCCTACCCCTGGGGGTCATGATTTGAACAAATTTGAATCCACACTACCTGAATATGATTCCGGGTGAGTTTCATCTTTCTTGGCCCAGTGGTTCTTGAGAAAAAGATTTTTAAAGATTTTTCTTATATACTCCTAGGAAAACTTTGATCAGCTATTGTGGCCCCATCCTACCCCGGGGTCATGATTTGAACAAACTTGAATCTACACTACCTGAAGATGATTACACATGAGTTTCATCTTTCCTGGCCCAGTAGTTCTTGAGAAGAAGATTTTTAAAGATTTTTCCTATATACTCCTATGTAAAACTTTGATCGGCCATTGTGGTCTCACCCTACCCCTGGGGGGTCATGATTTGAACAAGCTTGAATCTACACTACCAGGGTCTGACAAATCCCATTGCCCTTTTTTAAAAACGCCCGGGGCTAGTGAATTTTTAAGGGGGAGAGGCAAGTGAATTTTTTTAATAGGTACATGCCCGTGGGCAAGTGACTTTAAAAAAAATCAATAAATATTTTTAACAAGAGGCCCACGGGCCTTATAGGTCACCTGAGTTTCATGTAACAACTTTCATGCAATTTTCAACAACTGATTTGGTTTGTGTTTTAAACCAGAGGCCATGAAATTCATAAATTTTGCAAAGAGGCACTACTGCTTATCATAATTATACACTTAGCATTATGCTTACTAGATAGTCACTTAACACATAAGTATTTAGAGTAAAAGTTTGATGATTGTAAGAGAAAAATGCACTTCCATTCTAAACCATGCAAAAATCCCCATCCAACAGAAACCACAGACCCTGGGGAAGAACATATTTCAAAATTTTATCATATAACTATGTTATTACATCAAATATGGTTGATTAATACTAATGAGTAAATTTCAAAGTACCCCATTTCATTTTCAGACTAGCGTTGTAACCCCCCCCCCCACACACACACACACACTTGATACCCAACGTTAACCCTCCCTAAACCCAAGGGGAACAAACATGAAATTAACCATATTTCCTATTAATGGTTCTTGAGCTAAGGATTTAAATATATATATATATACTTAGATCAGCCATTGGCCATAATACCCAGGAGCATGATTTGACAAAGATTTTCAAAGAATTTATGTAATGTAGAGCCTTCCTCTCCTTAGACCTATATATAGCTAAACCCCTGACCTAGGGGCCATGAAATTAACATATTTGGAAGAACCTTTATCATTATCTGGCCTATGTACTTAGTTTATTTATTTAATACTCAGGATCAGAAGAAATTTTTTTTAAAAAAATGCATTTTCACTAATAAATCTATATAGCCCCGCCCTAGCATATATACTAGAATCCCTGACCCCTGGGGTCATGAATTCACAAATTTGAATCTACACTACCTGAAGATGATTACACATGAGTTTCATCTTTCCTGGCCCAGTGTTTCTTGAGAGAAGAAGATTTTTAAAGATTTTTCCTATATGCATTTTCTATGTAAAACTTTGATTCGGCCACTACCTGAATACCCGGGTGAGTTTCATCCCTATCCCCAGGGGGTCATGATTTGAACTAGGAAAATTTGAAGCTACACTACCTGTGAATGCTTCCACATACCTGTTTCACATGAGTTAAGGCTGGCCCAGTAGTTCTTGAGAAGAAGATTTTTAAAGATTTTTCCTATATATTTCTATATAAAACTTTGATTCCCGCAAGCTTGTACACCCCGCCCTACCCCCAGGGGTCATGATTTTTTTAATGTAACAAATTTGAATCTACACTACCCAGGAAAATGCTTCCATATAACTATTACTTGAGAAGGGGGGGGGGGGAAGTGGCAGTGGTTGATATGAGAAGAAGATTTTTAAAGATAATTCCCTATAAATATCATAAGGTTTCATATATTCCTATGTAAAACTTTGCCCAACCCTACCCCCCATTATTGGCCCCTCCTTGAGAAAAAGATTTTTCCTAGCATATATTCTTATGTAAAACTTTGGGCCATTTTGGCCACATGATACTGGCCCAGTGTTTCTTGAGAAGAAGATTTTAAAAGATTTTTCCACTATATTCCTATGTAAAACTTTGATCGGCCATTTTGGCCTAACCCTACCCCCGTGGGTCATGATATGAATTAATTTGAATTTACAAATATGATCAACATAAGTTTCAGCTTTTCAGGCACATCTTGAGAAGAAAATTTTAAAAGATTTTTCCTATATATATTACTATGGAAAACTTTGGTCGGCCATTTTGGCCCCGCCCAACCCCAGGGGTCATGATATGAACAAACTTGAATCTACACTACCAGGAATGTTTCCCCATAAGTTTCACTTTCCTGGCACAGTATTCTTGAGAAGAAGATTTTTAAAGATTTTTCCTATATATTTCTATATAAAACTTTGGTCGGCCATTGTACCCCTCATGATATGAACCCTATACTACCTGTGGCTTCCATATAAATATGTCATGCTATTTCGAGAAGAAGATTTGAATTTTCCTATATACTATGTAACACTGGCCGGCCATTTTGGCCCCGCCCAAATCCACACTACCCGAAGATGCTTTCATTTTATGGCACAGCTTTGTTATTCTTGAGAAGAAGAATATATTTTTGCTTTTATCTCGCCCAACCCTTGGGGTCATGGAACAAACTTGAATCTACACTACCTGAGGATGTTTCCCCAAAAGTTTCATCTTTCCTGGCACAGTGGTTCTTGAGAAGAAGATTTTTAAAAGATACCACCATTTTTTCATTAATTCCTTGAATGAGGGCATGGCCCTTCATTTGGACTTGAATCCCCTTCACCCAAGGATGCTTTGTGGCAAGAGTGGTTCTTGAGAAGAAGTCGAAAATGTGAAAAGTTTACAACGACGACGACAACAACGACGACAACGACGACGACAGACAACGGACAAATTGTGATCAGAAAAGCTCACTTGAGCCTTTGGCTCAGGTGAGCTAAAAAAATCAATAAATATTTTTAAAAATATTATAGGACAGGAGTCTGAAGTTCTTATCGTCAAAAAAAAAAAAATCCGGAAAGAAATTTTCCTACCTTCAACTAAAATACACCATGATGGCAATATGTTTTGGGGGGACACACTTAAACTAATAGATCTGGGCTTGGCCTAAAAAATCTTGCAACAAATTCAGTATTCGGAGCGTTTTACTATTTATTCAAGTTAAGAAATCCAATCTGCTTGACGACTACAGGCCGTTTCTGGCCCTTTTTCCACTTTAACAGCTCATCCTGGACTCCATGCCACTAAACTGGAAGTAAATCTCGCAGTGTATATTTGACGTCTATGAACATGATCATGATGATGAAAGCTTGTTCAAATGAAATAAAATAAATAATTATTCAACATATTTTGATTCAGTTATTTTAAACATATTTAAGAAAACTTTAAAAGTTATCAATTCTTTTTCTTACTTGTAAGACGATATGTACCAGGAACAGATAATTCTATTTTTACACGGTGCCAAATTTAAATCATTGAAAAGCCAAGTCAACAAAGAGCCAAACAGCTTGTCTTACCGACCTGATGAGGCATTATTTTGCTTTAAAAATATATTTTTTTTAATTGATCACATATGGAAACATAATATTGTAAATGAAGATTTACATGCAATTTTTTTCTTTTCTTCAATTACGTCAAATATTCACTGCGATGTTCACTTCCAGTTTAGTGGCATGGAGTCCACTCCATACTCCACTAATCAACCTCTTTCAAATGACACCAAGGTCAATGACTTTGTGACCTTGACTGTGACCTTAATGCTAAAAATAGCTTTTTCCAAACTTTGTTGCCGCCGGGCGCATAGTGTTTCACAAACACATCTTGTTTTTTTTTATGGTCTACTTACCCTCTATACTAGTACTGTGTGTACATCTGTCCTCCACATTCAGCTTAAGTACAGGATCTTGGCTAGAAGTTGACAAAAATTCAGGATACCTGTAATTTAAAGAAATATCAGTAAGAATGTGCTGCAAATCACATATTCCATATAATATCAAATATGACACTATACCGGGGCAAAAAAATATACATGACTGTACTCAAGTTTCCTGTCACCTGACCTATCCTCCATTTTACTCTCCGAACCTCATAGTTTTTTTTTCACGTTTTCATTTTTTTTGCTATTTTCCCGAAATGTTTAAATCGGCCAACAATATTAAATGTTTTTTACAGATGAGTTTCAGAAGCGTTTTAATACAAAACTTGGGCAGACCTGTCAAAAAAATTATTGAACATACCAATGAGAAGTATGAAAGCCCTAACACCAACTGTGCAAAAGTTATAAGTTATAACTAAGGTTGAAGAGTGATATATTTTTGTAAAAGTGGTCAAACTTCAAGGTCAAGAGGTCAAATTTGGTGGTGGTGGTACCCAAAGAAGGTCTTGTCACAAGAAATACAAGTGTACAGCAGTGAAATATGAAAGCCATAGCCCCACTCACTCCAAAGTTATGAGCAAGGTTAAAGTTTTTGAGGATAAACAGCCAGATGGACTACAGGGCAAAATCTATTTACCATATGCATGAAGAGTAGAAAGGACAAAAATTTTTATCAATTTTTATCTATTGTTTATCATATGTATTTGAGATTATCATCTAGAGCAACAAACAAATGAAAAAATTAATCTCAATATGTTATGTCGCGACTACCAATGAGTACCTCGCAGTTATCTAACTTACCTCCGCTCTTTTGCGAGGGAGTCAAGAAAAGTCTAAATT
>NW_026919547.1:0-16007 GCF_032062105.1 Saccostrea cuccullata
ATTATCTATAGAATGCAACTATACAGTATGGGAGCAACTGAACAAAAAACTCTTAACAAGCCTTAAACTCTACTGAGTTTGTTTATTAAGGACAAACTGTAATTTGATCGAATTACATTGTATATATAATGCTAAAATTATTAGAAAGGGCTGGGGACTGCCCCCCTCCCCCCTACGTCTACCCCAGTTCTAATATAGGTCTACCTGGTTTCATATAATTAATTTCGACGTCTTGAACTGAAAAGCCGATCAGTATCGAACAAGCGAGGACCGTGTCAAAGTAGCCCCCTCCCCGATTTTTTAGTCGTTAAATTGTCTGTTATAAAGCAAACAAATATGAACTTCTCACCGCCTCCTTTGGGAAACACGTACCCCTTGTAATTTGTTCGAAGAAAAAACCGCAAACATGGATAGGAAAAAAATTACACATGCCTAATGGGAATGATCAATATCCCCCCCCCCTTCATCGTCCCTAGCCCACAAGAAAAAAAAATAATCTAGCTAACTTGATAAACTATTATTTTTTTCACTTTGTTACATCCAATGGGTCTAGTAATACAATTAAATTCATGGATTTATTTTTTGCAGGATATTTGTTGATGAGGGCTGGGGGGGGGGGGGGCGGTGGTACACACACATACATTGTAAATGTTTTTATAAAGGTTATTGACTGATATTTATACCAAAGCCAAAATATGAGTAATTATATTCCCAATGTATAATTTAGAAATATGTCTATTTTCAAATCGGGATCGGAATCCCTCCAATTCAGATTCGTTTCATATTCATTTTCAGATTCGGATTCGATTCATATTCGGAAACATCTCAATTATCAAATATTTTGTTTTGATCGATATGAGAATCAATATTATATTTTAGTCGATAAATATTAAGGTCTTCAATCCCTAATAGGAAGAAATTCAATGAAATTGAAGACATAACAGATATGTAAGCATTAAATACTCAGTTTATTTAGACATACTTCTCATTTATTACTATAAGTATGTTTAGTGGGATGTGTCCTAATTCATGACGTACCTTGAATGTTGGCAACTATCTCCCCTTTTTTAATAAATAAATTAAAAAAAAATCAAAAAAAAAAATTTAGTTGGTAAAAAATTGTTTTCACTTATCATTCTCTTTTTTATATTTCAATGCATCTTTCCACCACAGGATTAATTGATATACAAATTATTTAAATTTTTATTTTGAAAAAACGTTTTTTCCCCATAGACTTCAATGCAATCATTGTTAATTAACCAATGCTTAATTAATGAACATTTTTAAAATTTCTCGTGGGCAATCATTTTCTACTATAAAATGGTGCCTGAGAGGTGGGGCCGAAACCACTTAAATTAATGCAATTTTTAAAAAACTCCTTCCATGCTCAATAACATCAAGCAGTCAAACACTTGGCATGATTGAAATTGAGTCCTCTTCCAAATTTGTGAAATTCATGGCCCCAGGGTCAGGGGTGCTAGTGTTAGGGTGGGGTTTTATAGACTGTACAATGAAAATGCTTTATTGCTTTGAAACACTTATTCTCTGCTCCTAAGCATTTAATAAGCTAACCAAGTACATAGTTATGTTGAATAAGATTGCTTCTTCCAAAACTGTGAATTTCATGGCCCTACGGGCCTACAGGCTCTATTGATATATAGAAAAAATACATAAATTCTTTCAAAATATATTCCTCTGTGCTTGGATATTTAACCAATGAACTATATACATAATTATGATAAAGAAGGATGTATCTTCCCAATTTATGAATTTCATGGCTCCTGGGTCAGGAATTCTGGTGTTAGGGCGGGGCTCTATTGATTATATAGTGTAAATGTATTAATTCTTTGAAAATCTTCTTCTCTGTTCCAAACAGACTAAGAAGATAGTTATGATGATCTAGAATGCTTCTTCTAAATTTGTGAATTTCATAGCCTATGGGTGAGGGTTCTGGTGTTAGGATGGGGTTCTTCAATTGTTTATCTAGTGAAAATACATTAACTCTTTAAACAATCTTCTTTTCTTCATCTTGGTATGAAATAGACTAACCAAGTACATGGTTATATTGAATGAGTCTGCCTCTTCCAAAAATTGTGAATTTCTTGGCCCCAGGATCAGGAGATCTGGTGTTAGGGCTCTGTTGATTATATAGTGAAAATGCATAAACTCTTTAAAACTGTTCTACTATGCTCTTGGTTATAAAACCAATTTACTTTGTATATAGTTATGATGTGGAAGGATGCTTCTTTCCAATTTGTGAATTTCATGTCCCCTGGGTCAGTTTTCTGGTGTTAGGGTTGGGCTCTATCATGATTGTAGTGAAAATGCATGAATTCTTAAATAAATACTTTGAAATCTGCTCTTTGAAATTGAACACCCATTTGCGATGAAATGAAATTTATAAATTTCTAAAATATTGAAATAATTGGCCCCAGGGTCGATGAGCCTCTGGGTTGGTGTGCACAACTAGTGGTTATAAAATGGAAATGCATTTTCTCTCTGTTACTCTGATAAACAATGGTGCCTCTTTCAAAATTGTGAACTAATCAAGGCTTTTGGTTAAAAATAGTCAAACCAGATTCAGTTGTTTGGAAGTTGTTACATTTTACTCAGGTGACCTATAAGGCCCGTTGGCCTCTTGTGAATGTATTTAGTTTAAAAAGCTGATAACACACATGTACATAGCCCTACAGCTATCAAGCTTGCATTTTGCATTGAAATAAAAAAAAGGTTCAATTCAAATATTGTTTGCACATAGAAAAATAAGGAACGGTTGTTTATTAAAAATCTTTGCATAATATCAGACAAAAATATGGACCAAAAAAAAAAAAAAACAGCCATACAATAAATGAATGGTGATTTTAAATTGAAAACTATTATTTATGAGTTATCGTTTCTACTTAAATTCTTTTCGGTTAATAAGTTTTTGTGACACTTTATTGTTAATGCTTTCTTAATTTCTAAACTCTATACTAATTTTGGAAAGAAGTCTATTTTTATCTAAATAAATGGGCCGATAAACGGCCTTATCAAAACTCCCCCTTTAGTGTGTCCTTAATTTGTGTACATGTATTTTCGTTTTAAAAAGGAAGCCAATAGCATATTTATATAATATATATGAATATCTGTGATTTTGAGAGGTGTATAGGGTTCAGAGGCCGCTCACGATTCTTACTACGTGTATAAAACGGATATTATGTTTCAACATACAAATGGCTCTTGGATTAGACCCAGGAGGTCGGAAAAGGTTTGCAAAAATATCAATGGCGATCATCGATGAACTGACTCCAGGTATACAGAGATTTATTGCAACGACATGTACCAGCAATTCAGATTTTCAAACAAAGTTAAAGCACTTCCTGAACGTCTTTAAAAAGCTGAACAAAGATCAGATTTTAATCTTAAAAGATGCCTATAAAAATGGTTATGCCGATTTTGACATAACATTGATGTATATATTATTAAGGAAATATTTGCACAAATGTCCCATCACCGACCAAAAAATGGGGAACTCCTCCAGAACCTGGAAGAGATAAGCGTTAGCGATGATATAGAGAGAATAAGAATGATCCGAAACAATGTGCATGGCCATGTCAACTCAGCATTCATTTCGAAGAAAGAATTTGAAGACTACTGGAAAATAATTTCTGACATATGCCACAGGCTTCAATCTCACACAGGGGGTTCGTACACAAGTAATCTACAGAATATACTCGAGGGGACCATTGATGAGGATCAAGAGAAAATCTATATATTGAAAAATTGAAGTTTGACAGTGAAATAAACAAATCCGTCTATGAAGAATTATCTTCCCTACACACAGACGTGAGGGATTTGAAGTCGTGGTTTACAGACCCTAGCAATTGTGAGTATTTTACTTTCTTACATGTACAGTGTCAAAATCGGATTCAAAAAGGGAGTCACCCCTCCTGCTTAATTAGCCCCTTCACGTTAACTGCGGTACTACAATTTTGTAGGACAAAACACAGGGGCTTGTGTTCAGAAAATTGAAAAAATTAGTACCATTGACAGTCTTGGTCAATTCACAGAGGCTTGTGTAGAGAAAGTAAATCATTACTAAAAATTAGTACTTCGGAGAAAAAAAAAAACACAGGGCAGGACGGCATTTTGGATACCACTTCGCTTCATCGGCTATTTTCTTGCTTAAATTGTTAAACTAGACATACAGGCCTTTTCATATCCCTTAAATAATGTTTTTTTTGAAGGTCTTACTTGCAGTTTTAATCTTTCTTTGTTTACATTTACAGTCTTGGTCAATTTATTGCATATACATCCAAAATCGACAATTCTTTGGCTTCTGTAGAAAACGAAATATGACACGTGACTTCCAACAGGTCTAGGCGGCCTCTGTTTTTGGAGGATAGATTTTATCCTCTAAAAAGAGAGGATAGAGGTATCGCCACCTACCGGACTTTTCAAAACATAGGGCAGTCTAAGCCAAACAAATAACAGCAACTCTTGCATTTCAATGTATGAACTGCACTATTATAAATTTTCGAGAAATATTTCCCTAGTAGCAATGTATAGTGTCAGAATTTCTCTATCACCAAATTTTTTTTTAAAATATTCCACACAGAATCCACACGTTATATTTCGATCCAAACCGTGAAAACGAAAATTCAAAGTTACGGAAAAAATCCTATGTTGGATTAATCCTGAAAACCTGTTTGCTTTCACTGCTTTTATTTTGTCCCCTTCCAAAAAGAAGTAAAATCAATTGTTTTACGGATGCAGCTTACTATAACACAAGAGAATAATGTTCTCGTAGTTCTTTTATTCTTGATTCGAATGAGTATTCAAAAATTATGATGATTATGATGACAGTGGTCTTAAATAAACAATACACAACTGAAAATGATAGTCATAAAAAAAAAATAAATGTTAACAAGTACAACATCACCTCTTGACATTTCAATATTAGGAAAAAGTAATGTTCACTTCATTAAGAAATATTTATGACAGTCAGACTTCTATTACACTTTATCATACAGCATATAATCTAAGCAAGAAATAAATATGCAGTATATATAATAAGTAATAAAAAATGTACACAGCTCACAAACCTAAGTAAGGAATACAGTATGGCCGCTTCCGGTCACTGTGACGTCATCACACAAGGACTGTCCACTATAAATACAATCAGGTCTTACTACTCAATTCATACAAACTATACTCACATGTACTTGATAAGGAACCACTTTTATAATAAAAATGTTTTGTATTGAATAATCTTTTAAAATCATATATCATCAGGGCATCTATTATTTTTAACCTATAAACATACTTATAAACAAATGACTAGATGGTAACATCACGACATAATTTCTGACTAGTAATAAACAACTTTCAATCGGGAAATTACGCAGTTGCATATTTCACAAAATATAGAATAATTATTCACTTGTGACATAAGTACCTAGTCTAATATGAATGTAAGACAAAAATATCATTACTCACATATATCAGACAAAAAGGCGTTTAGTACAACACGGCTGACACACGTCTTCACTGGTCAACATCTACTGTGAAAAATACCGCCAAAAGATGGCCTACTGTACATTCGGTAAATTGACCAATCAATGGACAGATTCACAAGTGTAAAAAATGAATTATAAAAATTACTTACAGCCAAATACTATCGTTATTTCAGATATTCAAAAAGGATTTAAACATAAAAATAATTTTCCTTTTCATAATTTGTAAACTTTATAAAAATTTCAATCTGAATCTTGAACCCGATGCAAAATATACTTCGCCCTCTTACATTACAATAGATCCCCCACCCCTTTTCCTCTCTTCTCGTGCAAACTCATTCAAGTCCATTCCCCCCCCCCCTTTTTTTAATTTCATGTTAAATCTTTATCGCTGACGACTGCCGTACATCTCTTTCACTTCGTTTTTAACGCCACATTTTAATAACACAGTAAAAATTCGTGACATCAAAGGCCATCGAAGAACTGTCTGTATCGCCTGTATGTGTGTTTAATTAATTAAACTGAGATTTTAAGACCCCAGAAATATATTAGGATCAATCTCCATCGACAGACTGTGCAAGGGGCGAAGAGTTAAACCGTCCTCCTTATCAGTTAAATTACGTCTACCTGTTGTCAAACGACAAGACGAATCTGACTGAAACTTACGTTGCCGTGGAAATATATATACTGTGGATCCATACTCCCCGTCGAGGCCTCATCTAGGAACTCTTGCGGAAGTTTGGATGCTGCATGTAGCTATAAGTAAAGTAGGCTGTGCTTTTTCTTGATTTCTCTAAATAATACTTATTAGGTCTTTCCACCTTTCTGTGGAAAGACCTATTGATTTTCTTCTGTTTCTTATTATTAGGTCTTTCCACCTTTCTGTGGAAAGACCTCTTGAAATGCTTCTGTTTCTTTTTATTTTATTTCTCCCCTTAGCTTTTGAGACCGTAAGACTTATCGAAAAACTTTTTAGTACATGATACTGGATATATAAAGTTATTCCGAAAAACGACCCCGTATGTTTTAACTTCGACCCCTTACGCAGTTATTGGCCCTTTCACCGTTAAGCTTGTTATCGCTACTCCTCAAAAACCGTAAACCGTAGAGATACAAAACCTTCACCATTGTCTTGAACTAATTTAGGAGACTTTTCAATCTATTCATTGCGAAAGTTTTCTTTGATCCCTTCAATGAGTAATTGCCCCTGAAAGTTTATAAATTTTACAAAAAAATAAAAATTTTCAAAACAAAAAGTCGTAGAGACATGAAACCAACTGCATAACATTCAATGACCTTTTGCCTTCAAATTCAATTCAAGGTCAAAGTTCAAGGTCATTCCAAATATGAGAAAAAAATTTCCCTTAATAGCTCTTATGTCCTTAAACATATACTATCTACCTTATGTCTTTAATATGTACTTTTGAAACTCTTTAGAAGATATAATTCTTGGCCCCTAAGATTGACCCTTTAAAAAGTTGTTGCCCCTTGTGCTAAAACGCTTGTTATCGCTACTCCTCTGAAACCGTAAACCGTAAAGGTATGAAACCTTCACCAATGGCTTTGCCGTATTATGGGAACTCTTCAATCTATTCATTGCGAAAGTATTCGGTGACCCCTTCAATGAGTTATTGCCCCTGAAACTTTTTGAATATTACAAATAATTAAAAATTTTCAAAACAAGAAGTCGTAGAGACAAGGGACCAACTGCATAAGATTCATTGACCTTTGATCTTCAAATTCATGTAAAGGTCAAAGGTCGAGGTCATTCCAAAAAATGGAAAATTAGCTCTTTTTATATCTCTTTTGTCTTTCAACATATACTTAATGTCTATGCATCATTAATATGTACTCTTAAAACTGTTTCAAAGATTTCACTCTTGTCCCCTAATATTAACCATTTAAAAATGTATTTCCCCTTGTGTGAAAAACTTTGTTACCGCTACTTCTCCGAAACCGTAGACTGCAGAGACACCAAACCGTCACTAATATCTTAAGAATCTTTAGGCTTTACTTCACTGTATAAGTGCAAATGTATCTGATGACCCCTTATATGAATTATTGCCCTTTAAGTTCTTTGTACTTACTATAAATCCTTATAACTTGAAAATTATAAGTCATAGAAGCCTTGGGGCAACTGCATTGTGACCCTTGACATTTGGCCTTGAATATTTTTTCAAGGTCAAAGGTCAAGGTCATTCATTTTTTTTTTAAATTTTCATTTTTCTATGCTTTAAGAGAGTTCTGGTTTCTTTTTCATGGAATTTAATTTTTTGGAGTCAGGTATAAAACAAATTTAAAATTCAAAGAAGGTGGAAAGACCTCTTATTGTTCTGTGAACAATAAGTCTCCTAGTTATTCTTCTTCCGCTGATTTTTTATTTCAACATTTATCGAAAAGACTTAATGTTCTTCGTAAAGGTTATTAAAAGTTAGGAACACAATTGTGACTAGGCTTATGAACTATGACCCCTTACAAAGTAATTGCCCCTTTCGCAAGAATTGCTTGTTATCGCTACTCCTCCAAAACCGTAAACCAAAGAAGTATGAAACCTTCACCAATGTCTTCGACTCATTATGGGAACTTTGGAATCTATTCATTGCGAAAGTATTTGGTGACTCCTTTAATGAGTTATAGCCCCTGAAACTTCTTGAATTTACAAATAATTAAAAATTTTCAAAACGACAAGTTGTAGAGACATGGGACCAACTGCATAAGATTAATTGACCTTTGACCTTAAAATTCATGTAAAGTTCAAAGATCAAGGTCATCCCAAAAATGAGAAATTTAGCTCTTTTTATATTTCTTCTGTCTTTCAACATATACACAAATGTCTTTGCATCATTGATATGCACTCTTAAAACAATTTCAAAGATTTTATTCTTGTTCCCTAAGATTAACCCTTTTAAAAGTTATTGGCCCTTGTGTGAAAAACCTTGTTATCGCTACCCCCTGCAAACTATAGACCATAGAGACACCAGACATCACTAATGTGTTAAGGGTCTGTATGTCTAACTTCACTGTATAAATGCGGAAGGACCTGATGAACCCTTATATGAGTAATTGCCCTTTATCTTCTTTGTACTCAATATAAAACCTTATAATTTGAAAACTATAAGTCGTAGAAGCATGGGTCAATTGCATTGCTACCTTTGACCTTTGACCTTCAATATTTCCTCAAGGTCAAACGTCAAGGTCATTTCAATTTTTTTTTTATTTCATTTTTTCTATCCTTTGGGGATATTTTTGGTTTGTATTCATTGACTTTAATTTTAAGGAGTCACGTATAAAAGAAAGTTCAAAAATTCAAAGAAGGTGGAAAGACCTCTTATTGTTCTATGAACAATAAGTCTCCTAGTTTTATCTTTAAATTGTTTTATTTGCTTTTAAGCATTTAAAAATTAGCAAGCTGTGTGTGTGTGTGTGTTTTTTTTTTTTATGGTTTTTTGGTTTGTTTGTTTGTTGTTTTTTTTGTCTTTACAGTCGTTTTATTTTGTGTTTTCTTTTTCTTTAATTTTGAATTAAAAGAAAGTATGACAGCAATATTATTTATTGTGCATATAAGTGCCATTTCATTTGTCCCGATAGGGAAAAAAACATAACAATTAAACAAAATAACAAGAAATATTGAGTAGAAATGAAGCGCAAGAAGTGCCAACTTTGAAAGCGTATTGTAAAAATTCTAGACATAGAATCTCAAATCGCCACATACAACCGATAGTTTAATGTTTGACCTTTAAATTAATTGTACTCTGGTGCTTGCACTTTTTGATTAAAGGTAGGCACGAAGCGTTTAAAAATTACCTGTGCTATCCTCTGAAATCAGATGATAAACTATCCGACATTGCATTGCGATTTCCATATATGGTAAAAAAATTTGCCGCCATATTGGATTTAGATATCCTCCAAAAACGGAGGCCACCCAGACCTGTCCAAGGGGAGATAGTTATGAAATTAATGAAAAATAAACAGTATCTTAAAAAATCGTCTTCTCAAGAACCATTGGGCCAGAAGAGATTAAACTCACGTGGGAGCATCCTCAGATTCAATTTGTTCAAATTATGATTCCCGGCCGGAGTCGGGCGGGGCCTCATTGGCTGATCAAAGTTTTACATAGGAATATAAATGAAAAATCTAAAATCTTCTTCTCCGGAACCGTTAGACCAGGAAAGATGAAACTTATGTGTAAGTATTCTCAGGTAGACTAAGTATTGATTCAAGCTTGTTTAAATCATCGACTTCTGGGGGTAGGGCGGGGCCACAATTGACAATCAAAGTTCTACAAAGGAATACGACGGAAGTATATCTAGAAAAATCTTCTTCTCCAGAACCATTGAATCAGGAATGATGAAAATCATGTTGAAGAATCCTCAGGTAGTGTATATTCAAACTCGTTCAAACCAAGACCTCTGGGATGGGGTGGGGCTATCATATGCATGGCTGATCAGAGTTTTATATAGGAATACGTAAGAAATTTCTTTTAAAACTTCTCAAGATCAGCAAAGCCATGATTTATGATACGATATGGAACCATCCTCAATTAGAGTTTATTCAACTTTTTAAAAATTTGTTCATATCATCACCATGGAGGCAGGGTGTGGTCATTATGGGCAATCAAAGCTTTACATTGAAAAAAAATATGATACCGTATGATTCTGTTAACGTTGTAACACTTTTATAAAACTTATTGATTGTGCAAAAATATGTACATGCATTATTTTTACTCACAGTAATGAATACTTTGTGATTTTAATTACAAAACAGGGTGTTATCAGTTATTCCTCAAAGTTAATTTCCTCACACGAAAACAATCAACAGAAACAAAAGACAGTCTTAATAAAATGATTCGAAACTCTCAAAAAAACTCTGAACAGAATGGTGGAATTCATTGACAAGGAAACAAAGATGCAAGACATCTCCATAATTGAAAATAACATAACAGAGTTTTTAGATTCGTCTTCAAGGAAAGAAGATATTGTCTTTATCAACGATTTACTGGAGAAATTCCAGGAAAAGATTGACCTGGCCTTTGAACATCAAGCCGATGTACGAATTGGCATTATGAGTAGATTTGCACATTTTGTTATACTCGTTCAGAAAAAGTATCAGGCAAAATTCAGGGTTGATATTGGTAGCCTACTTATAACCTTCTATTTTGAATAGTTACAAGGATTTCAGAAATTCAAAGAAGACTGGAAAAGCTGTGTAATTCAAGTGGAAGTGGAAAAAGTTGTTCATTTTGAACAATTCCTATGGTTATTCATGATAAAAAAGGATGATGTGATAGTAGAACTCGAGGAATGTACAAATACTGGTAAGTGTTTTATCGAATAATTTTTATAATTTATTTTAAAACGAAATTCCAACTTTTGAATTCATTTTAAGCAAGTTCTTATCACTTTATACCGTAAACCAACTTTTATTCGCGAAGACTATATTTCGCGTATAACTAGGTTTACCAGTCTGATTAAAATCAGATCCTTTGATCCGATCACAAGGATCGCTCCTGAAGGATCTGAAGAAATCTTATCCAGGCCACACCAATACTATATATTTATTGACCGAGTTCAAGGGCGACGTGCGTTGTCGGACCCAAGAACCAAACTGTTTGGTTAGAGGGTCCGACAAAACGCATTTGCCGAGAACTCGCTCAATAAATGTTTTGGTATTACCTTTCATTTCATTTTTTTTTTGACACACATGTATTTTAAACTATATTCAGTGATGTAACATCAAGTCTGTCACTGTTTAATACCAACGAATGAAAATGAGATTAAGCTGCCGCCCATTCTGTGGCGTAAGCGGTCCAACATCTCTCCAGGTGTCCAACATATCACTCAGCGGTTTAACATCGATTTTTAAGCGGTTAGCTTCGCTAGCCGCTATATGGCATGTGTCGGCAACCGGAAACCTCCATAAGGCGCTACCTATCGGCATCGCTTTATCGCTCGTAACCTTCTCCTTCTGCAACCAAAACCGGAAACTTCCACAAGGACCTACCTATCGACAACGGTAACTTCAGCTAATGATTTCTATACTGTCGGCGTAATACGCCCCCTGGTTAGAGATTGACAATATGCTGTGAAGTCTGACTAAAGCCAGCCCCTACTATATCACTTCGTACTAACGAAGTATTATGCTGTATGAAGAGTGGCTATTATAACGATTATATCGAATTCTTATTAGTATATTTACCAAAGCATTGACAATACTTACAACACTTACTTTTAAGAACTGAGAATTTGGTCCTAATTACATGTGTATCGCGCGATCGCGATTTCTGGCAACTGTTAGTTTATTTTTGAAAGTTTATTATACAGCAGGTTGGAGGTTATTACAGACTGCAAAAACATCAGCAAATCTCTCGATCGAGTTTGATTTTCCTTGCCAAAGTATTTAGAAACACCATTTATTAAGTTAATTCCTGAAAAGCGCTTTTATAAAAACACCGAACGCATCTGTAAGTTTTACACTTTTTGTAACGTTTTATGGAAACAATAGGGTTACCTCCACTAGAAACGTTTGTTTTTCTTCTCTTTTCTTCTCTGTTTAATAAACAGATTATAAAAGCTCTGCTCCCAGGGATAAATTCTCTACTCCGTCTTTGATAATTTATAACAATCGATCATAAGGGATTACTTACTATTAGTTTTGTAAAAAATAATGGAGCACTTAAAGTAGTAAAATCAATTTTGAAAAAAAAATGGAGAAATATATATTAATTTTAATCAGCATTGTGATCCTCTTCTAAAAATCAAACCGATATTATTTTCACAGAAGAATGAGGTATGAAAAATTTTGGCAATTAGCAAAAATTTAAAATATATACTTAATGCTTATTTATAAGTTTTGAAAATTTAATCAATTCCTAGGGAACGTATTATTAGCTGTGAAAATACTTTTAAAATTTGAATTTGTCCAATTTGTCGATTATTGTTTTAAACGTTTGAGAAGAATAAAATTAAAATATTGAGAACAATATTGCATGAAGAGTATATGATAAAAACACCTTATATGTCCTTATCTAGATATTGTGCCTTATATTGTGCAAGACTTTTTTCAAATGATTCTCATATACCATTTACTTTATTCGAACATTTACTTGTTTGAAAAGTCAATAAAATATATTTCATAAAGCTTGATAATCTTGTTTACTCGCCAGTCTTCCCGTAGAAGTAGTAGTTTACAATATTACTAAAGGAAGTATTCAGTATCTGTATCAAAATACAGAATGATCAATGATCGATTTTAGAAGAAAAGCTGACTCCTGAAAGCTCAAGAGGTGGGATCCATTTACCTAGAAAAAGTACTAGTAAGCATCCCTCGTTGACAGGTTAATTATATTGCCGCGATGAGCCTACACAACTGAATTTCTCTGATATCAATTCATTTACAAAGTCTCTCCTAACCATCACTTTTTTCTCTGACTAGCCAGGTGTAGATCTACACTACTCCAAATCCATTAATCTAAAGAATTTAACTTGTCATTTTTTTGTTATAGTAGGCTTTACAATTACCTAATTTCAGATTCAATAGAGAATAAAAGACAATGAAATTTTCAACATCAACATAATTTTTTTTTATCCAGAGAACAATTGGATGCCATCAAGAGAGAATTTTTTAAAATGCACTTCCTGTCTTTCAAACTGAAGAAATCTCATGTTTAAATTTTGAAACATGCATTTCAATCTTATTAAAATTTATTTAAATGTTCCAAATCCGCTACCGCTTCTGAAACATCTAACATCCCATTCGGGGTCACATCAGAGCGATCTTTCAATTATGAATACATGTACAAGTAAACACAAACACTTTGGCCATGTAGATTCAGCCTCGGTAAACAGTTCTCAAATTAATTCCACGGCTACATATCATCATTATTGACACTGTCTTTCGTTGAATTAAAGTAATTTTGGAATAAATTTCATGTATCTTCTGCAGTCTGGCATCTAAACGTGAATAATGCAAACGAAAGAGCACAAACTATACAAGATACCCCACACGTCATACATAACACAACTTTTGCAATGCATATCTTTTTCTACAAAACTCCTCGGGTGTTTTGGTTGGGTGGTGAAAACAAGAAACCCATCTGAACTATTAGCCAGGATTTGGAGGAACCATTTTCTTTGCCTAATCGAAGATTCACTCTTACATGACCCAGAATAGGATGTTGTTAGATGTTTGAGAAGCAGTAGCGGATTCGGAACATCTTATTTTAATTAGATTGCATCCATCTGTGACATCACTTTGGAATGTTATTGGTTTTACTATTGAGTAAAATATTACAAAAACAGAATGTCTGTGTTTTTCTTCTCTGATGACATTGGACAAAGATATGCATGTTTAAATATCATCATTTTTTGCACTTTTTCGGTACATATTAGATGAAAGCATACTAACCGCTTTTCAGTACTTTCAGTACTTTGATTTTTTATGCCCGCTCAGCAAAACATTAAAAATGTTCACTTTTTTCGTATAGATTTGTATAGGAACAAATTTTTAAAGGTATAAGAAAATTTCTTATTCTACGGACAACTGACCCCAAAATGTGAGGACAGCGAGCAATTTTACAATTTTAATATTAATATTTTTATGCACAATAATTTCCAGGCAAAAGGTAAAATAGCTAAACGAGCGATTATATAATTTTTTGCTTTCCTTTACATTTCTAGAGTAAATCATTATAATATCTTTTTCAAATCCCCTAATTCTATAAGACATTAAATATTCCATATTTGTACATAAACAAAACAGTCAAAACAATACTATTACTATGGTTTCTCTATTTAATTACATAATGACTTAACTCCATTTGTAAAAAAGAAAACAATTACAAAGAGTACTGGTTCTTTATTCACAAGAGTACAAAAATCTGTAAATAGATCCCCTAATAGAGATGTTTCTGAATATGAATCGAGTCCGAATCTGAAAATGAATCTGAATCGGTGAGATCCCGATCCCGATTTGAAAACTGATAAAACATTAAAAAGAATATTTCCTAAATCCGCTTTTTTTTTTTTTATACTTTTGTTACTGGGATTGTTATTGTTTTAAATTGAATAAGTCAAATTCTATAGACTGAATAACAGAATAAGTACCCTTTCAATTCATGGAAAAACCTGTTCGAAAATGTCATTGTTGTATTTTTCATTAGCTTACATTTATTTATTTGTTCCTCGCGAGATTTGTGTTCTGAACCTTATTAAGAGTAAATGCATTCAAACGAGTCATCTTATATAGGTATTTAGACGTAATTGAAAATATCATTTTTATTTATATCTTTTTGAACAATGTTATCTTAAGGCCATGCAATGTCTTGCAGTAGAAATTTTTGTCGAAAGCAAATCGATTGATCATCGTCATGAAATCGAAAAATCTGACAGTTTTGCTTACATGTATATTTACATGCTCTTGATTTCGCCAATCCACATGCAGCACCTTTTGATGAGCCAGTACATCATGTACTGGGCTACATCTATGTAGAAATTTAGTTCATTAACTATTTGTAATTTTATCAACTTAAAGACATTGTAAATTTAGATATTTTGAAGTTTATGCAATGCGAAAAAAAGGCGGGGAACTCTCCCCATTTCTTATAGACCTTGTATCATGTCATTAGTTTCGACGACTTCAGATGAGAAGTCGATCAGTAGCGACCATGAGAGCAAAGTGCCTTTGACTATGTTGTTCATTAAGTTCAATATTTTTGTGCTACATTTGTGTAAGTAATCAATTATTAACCCCACTTCTTTTGGAATCACATATCCCTCGCTTATTCGTTAGTGCGAACATGTCAGCGCCCATATATCAGAATATCTCGCTATACCCAAATTTTGTCAAAGAGAATTAAAACTCAACATACATGTCAATGGGAGTTTATTGATATAACCTCCTCGCTTCGTCGCTCCCTAGCAAAATCCCTGGTTCGCCGATGACATTTCAAACACACTCCTTATAATTAGGCCACAAGAGAAAAAAAAATAAAATTAATATAGAAAACTTGACTGACCCTTATTTTCACTTATTTTGTAACATCCATATAGTAAACTGCAACACTGCCATCTGCAGAAGGATAAAACGTACGCTGAACTAGGACCTGGGGTCCCCCGCAAATAGTTCGTCATTTTGCGTAGTAATAAAACATTCTAGGAACTCTCCAGGCATTAAAGGCACAAAAGTAAATTCATCGATATCATCAATACGGAGACCTCAGGTCACCTTATATATTAATTGAATTTTATATGATAGACAATTTTCTTTGTCTTGCTCCAAAATAGTCATATTTATAACTTTATAAAGATCAACTTTCTAATATATATATTAACAGAAACGTGAAAATAATAAAGGGTGACCAGAGGTAACCTAATATTTTACATCAATAGGGGACCAAAGATCACCTTTCATTGTACATGTGGGGACCCGAGGCCACCTTATATTTAACATCATTAGGGAGACCAGTTGTCACCTTATATTTTACATCATCAGAGGGTCATAGGTCACATTTTAAAT
>NW_026919548.1:0-15929 GCF_032062105.1 Saccostrea cuccullata
GATGCTTTGGCTTTCAAATACTGAATGTACAATGCAACAATGTCATTTTTGAGAGGAAATTTACTCTGTAGATTTTGATAACTTGAAAATGTTAACGTTTTATAGATATGTTGAAAACTGTACATGTGTATCAGCGCTATACTTTGGGGGGGGGGGGGGGGTAAACAGTAAAGTTAAGCTGTCGAAAGGACCCAATATACACTGTATCAATATCGTGTTTGATAGGACACTTACTCTTTTGCTAATTTCAAATTGTAATTGGAGTAGTAAACACTGTACGAGTGATATTCTTTGGGAGGAAATTTACTCCGTAAAATCTACAAGCTATGTAAACGATGGTTTGGTTGGCTTTCAAATACTGAATGTACATTGCACCAATGTGAATTTAGAGAGGAAATTTACTCTGTAGATTTTTGTTATTACCAAACTGTAATGTTAGTAGTGAACACTGAATCAGTGATAGTCTTTGGGAGGGAAATTTACTCCGTAAAATCTAGTTATGTAAACGATGGTTGATTAGGCATTGAAATACTGAATGTACAATGCACCAATGTGAATTTAGAGAGGAAATTTACTCTGTAGATTTTTGTTATTACCAAACTGTAATTGTAGTAGTGAACACTGAATCAGTGATAGTCTTTCGGAGGAAATTTACCCCCTAAAGCCTTGTTATATAAAGGATAGTCGCTTCTGAATTGACTACTGTATGTTACTGTATGAATGTCATTTTGAGAGGAAATTTACTCTCTAGATTTTTGCTATTTTCAAATTGTAATGTAGTTGTGAACACTACATCAGTAACTCCGTAAAATCTAGCTGTGTAAACGATGGTTGCTTTGGCTTTAAAATACTGAATGTGCTATGAACCAATGTGAATTTAGAGAGGAAATTTACCCTGTAGATTTTTGCTATTTTAAAATTGTAATTGTAGTGATGAACACTGTATCAGTGATATTCTTTGGGAGGAAATTTACTCCGTAAAATCTAGCTAGGTAAATGATGGTTGCTTTGGCATTGAAATACTGAATGTACAATGCACCAATGTGAATTTAGAGAGGAAATTTACTCTGTAGATTTTTTGTTATTACCAAACTGCAATGTAAGTAGTTAACACTGCATTAGTGATATTCTTTGGGAGGAAATTTACACCCTAAAATGTAGCTGTCTATTACACTGTATCACTGACATTTTTAAAAGGAAATTTACTCTGTAGAATTTGCCTTCTTCAATTTGTAATGTTGTAGTGAAATCTGTTTCAGTGATAGTCTTTGGGAGGAAAACTACTCAGTAAAATCTATCTCTGTAAACGATGGATGCTTTGGCTTTGAAATACTGAATGTACAATGCACCAATGTGAATTTAGAGAGGAAATTTACTCTGTAGATTTTTGCTATTTCTAAATTGTAATTGTTGTAGTGAATATTGTATCAGTCATATTCTTTGGGAGGAAATTTACTCCGTAAATTCTTAATGTTATATCAAGGATAGTCGCTTTTGAATTGACTACTGTATGTTAACTGTATAGTGTCATTTTTGAGAGGATATTTACCCTGTAGATTTATGCCTTTTTCAAATTGTAATGTGGTAGTGAAAACTGTTTCAGTGATAGTTTTGGGAGGAAATTTACTCCGTAAAATCTAGCTATGTGAACGATAGTTTGCGTTCTTTAAACTTTTAATATTCGCTCCAATAAATTTCCTGTAAACTGTGTTAATTGTTGAGTTTTGTCAATACCTAAGGGCAAAATGCTTAAAACAGAAAAAAAGATTTTCTGTTTTGATTTTGGAATGCGTTAATATCTACTACTGGTTTCTTGTAATACATTTACAGTCGTTTGTGTTGCTGCCTCTAATATGTTTGAATTTTAAAAATCCGACATGATGCTATTATCCGAGGTTTGCAAAATGGATGTTGATAGACAATTTCGCGGGATTTGGACCCGGGCTACAATTAGCTTACATGTACATATATAGACTAATATAGTAAAAACACGTGTTTTGTTTTCTTTGTATATTTTTTTAAATAGATTCATTTCCAAAATATTTTTAACACATGACAGAGCAATGTGTCAGATAAATATTCACATAAAAATGGGGGTGTTCAATGTGGAAATCCCTGGTTGTTAATAAACTTCCGACGTCATGACCTCCGAATAGCTCTCGCTTGGCTTAAAATGTCTAAACAAACCAAATGACCTCTCAATTCAATACATATTTCTATGCATAATTATGTTCCCCAAACGAAGTTGGGGAACATATTGTTTTTACTCTGTTTCTTATTATTAAGGTCTTCCGACTTCCTTCGGAAGACCTTACTGTTTTTCATATGTTTCCTATTATTATTATTATTCCCTTTTCATAGTACACGTGATTTCTCGGAAAGTACTTGACCGATTTCAAAGATTTTTTCAGGAATGATGCATTGTTATAATATCTCCAGACCATTTTTTTTATTTTTTGTAAAATCACTTCCGGTCACATTTTTTGTCCGATTTTCTTTTTTTAAATTGCCATTTTGTCCAAGCAACTCCTTCTTAACCACTTAAGATTTAATCATGATATTTTGGGGATGCTAAAACATCTCTTTCAGTTATGCATGGCATCTTTTGATTTTGCACCCTGTCACTTCCGGTCGACACAGGAAGTGACATTAAATTTCGAGATTTTTTGAAAAACTTAACCGTTTTGAATAATGGCAAGTTAAACTTATGTTCACATTAACAATCGTCAACAAAACGCATCCATTTGAATAACTTCCGGTGTAAACCGGAAGTAGTCGAAAAATTAAACTTTCTCTCTTGCGTCAAAAGAAATAGAACAAATGGTTTTATGTGAGTTTTTTTCAAAGTTTTTTTGTACTTGTGACTTTGACGTCGACCGGAAATGATGCCTTAATTGTCTAGATTCGTCAAATGATGTCACTTCCGGTCAAACCGGAAGTAGCCAAATTAGCTTATTTTGAAGGTTTTGACGTAAAATTGGATTTTTTTAAATTTTAGAGACACTGAAGGCGTCTTAACTCATGCCTTTCTCTTGTTGACGTCACTTCCGGTCAAAACTGGACGGAAGACCTACTCGTTGCTTTGCAACGAGCTTTGCTCTAGTTATTATTAGGGTCTTCCGTCTCCAACGGAAGACCCTTCTATTATTCTATTGTTTCTTTTTCACTTTTATTAAGGTCTTCCGTCTCCAACGGAAGACCTTCTTGTTATTGTTCGGTTTCTTTTTCCCTATTATTATTATTATTATTATTATTATTCTTAACTATTTTGTGCACGCGATTTCTCGTAAACACTAAACCTTCTCATGAGACTTTAACATCTGATAGGTACTGATCTGAACCTTATTGGAAATTTTTTTCGTCGATGACTAAACTTCCGGTCGTGGGTTTAGGGAACTTTTCCCGATTTTTAAATGCAATTTCGTCTTGATTACTTAGCGAAAACTGCTTAAGATATAAATTTAAGATTAATTGGGGGGAATGATAGTTCTTTGATTTATAGCTTTTGCAAAATTCGCCTTTTCGTGCGTCGTAATTTTCCTTTGCCCCCGGGAAAACGAATTTAAAAAACGGAATTTTTCAACTTTTCTTTTTTAATTTTTTTGATTTAGAATTGAATAAAGACCCCTTTTTTCTAAAAACCCAAATATGTAATTTGTTTGAAAATCGACCGAGCCAATCTCGAGATATTTGCATTTAAAAACCCCGGAAAGGCGGCCCCCCGATGGCCGAATGGTTACGCTTGGGGAAGTCAGGGGGGGCAAAACCCGGGGTTCGACCCCGGGCTTTTTCCCAAAAAATTTTATCACTTTTTCTGCTCGATTTTTCAATTTTTATTTTTTAAACTATTTGCAAAAACTTTTTCAACTTTTAAGTATATCTTACGTAATAAGGGGTCACGGGGCCCAGAAAGCTAAATCTTTGACACTTCATATCTTAAAAAAGAGGGAATATTTTGATTAGCAATATTGAACAAAAGTTTAAAATAAAAATCTAAACAAAAAGACTTTGAATTTTTGTAAAATGGCCCCATTAATTTCCTTGTAGGGGTCCCCGTAAAATATTTATATTAAGTATATCTTTTTTAAACAAAAAGAAATTCTGAAAATTGAAGAAAAAAAAAGTCTTTAAAATTTACAAACCTTTCGTTTGATATCAAGAAAAAGGGGTATTTCCTAAAATTAGGGGCTAAAGAGGGGCCAGAAATCTTTTATCTTTAACTCTTTAATGATCAATTTTTTTGTGATACTTACAAAAAAAGTTGCTCATATTAACGATGTGCAACAATATTTTTTACAATATTTTAGTCATATGTTACGTAATTAGGGGTCACGAGGGGCCCCAGAATTAAATTTTTGACGCTTCATATCTCGAAAAAAGGGGGAAAATTTTGATAAGCAATATTGAACAAAAGATGGTCAAATAATATCTAAACAATATGCATACTTTGAATTTCTGTAAAATGGCCCCATTGGGGAACTTTTTGGGGTGGCCCCTAAATATTTATTTAAGTATATCTTCTTAACAAAAAAAATCTCTGAATAGTTGTAGAAAAAAAAGTTTTTTTAAAATCAAAAGGGTTTTTTGTTTGATATCAAAAAAAAGGGGCTGACTCCTCAAATTGGGGTTCAGAGGGGCCAAAAGTCTTTCATTTTTAAACCTTTTTTTTAATGATCAATATTTTGTAAAACATTACGAAAAAATTCTCATATTTTATTTGCAACAATATATTACAATATTTTAGTCATATGTTACGTAATTAGGGGTCACGGGGCCAGAATGTAAATTCTTTAAACGCTTCATATCTCAAAAAGGGGGGGAAAATGTTGATAAGCAATATTGAACAAAAGATGGTCAGAATAATGATCTAAACAATATGCATACTTTAAAATTTTTGTAAAATGGCCCCATTAAGGATTTTAAAGGGGTGGCCCCTAAAAATTTATTTAAAGCACATTCTCCAAAACGAAAAGAAATCTCTAATAGTTGTGAACAAAAAGTCTTTAAAATTAAAACCCTTTTTGTTTGATTCAAGAAAAAGGGGCTGCTTCAAAAATTGGGGGCTCAGGGGGCCAGAATTTTTTTCATTTTAAAAATCTTTAATTTTTTAATTTTTGTGATAAAAAAAAAAGTTCCTTTTATTTTTAAAACAATTTTATTTCCAATTTTTTTTGGTCATTTTCTTTTGGGGTACAACCAGAAGTAAATTTTTTTACGTTTAATACCCAAAAAGGGGGAAAAAATTTAAATAAGCAATAAACAAAAAAATTAAATAATGGTCTAAAACAATATGCAAACTTTGAATTTTTAAAAAAGGGATTGGACTTGTAGGGGTGGCCCCTAAAAATTTATTTAAAGCCCCATCTCCCTAAACGAAAAGAAATCTCGGGAATAGTTGTAAACGAAAAGTTTTTTTGAAATCCCCAAGCCCTTTTTCTTTTGATATCAAGAAAAAGGGGCTGACTTCTCAAATTAAGGGGTCAAAAAACCAGAATTTTCATCTTTAACTCTTTAATGATCAATATTTTGTGATACTTTTACAGAAGTAAATTTAATTTTTATGATTTGCAACAATATTTTAAATTTTTTTGGGGCATATGTTCGTAATTGGGGTCACAAGGGGCCAGAATGCTAAATCTTTCCCTTAATATCTCGAAAAGGGGGAAAATTTGATAAGCAATATTGAAAAAAAAGATGGTCAAAATTTAATTTTAAAAGCAATAATAATTTCAATTTCTAAAAAAATTTGGCCCCTTGGGGACTTGAAAGGGTCCCCTAAAATTTTATTTTAATATTTTCTTAAAAAAAAGAAATTCTGAATAGTTGTAGAACAAAAAGTTTTTGAAATCCAAGCCCTTTTCCGTTTGATATCAAAAAAAAGGGGGGCTGACTTCAAAAATTGGGGCTCGGGGGCCAGAAGTTTTATTTTTAAAACTTTTTTAATGATCAATATTTTGTGATACATTAAAGAAGTAAAGTTGCTCATATTTTGTTTGCAACAATATTTTTAAATTTTTGGTCATATGTTACGTAATTGGGGGTAACAAGGGGCCAAATGCTAAAATTTTTGAACGTTTCATATCTCAAAAAGGGGGGAAAATTTGATAAGCAATATTGAACAAAAGATGGTAAAATAATGGTTTTAAACAATATGAAAATTTAAATTTTTTTGTAAAATGGCCCCATTAAGGATTTTGTAGGGGTGGCCCCAAAATATTTATTTAAAGCACATCCCTAAACGAAAAGAAATCTCTAATAGTTGTAGAACAAAAATTTTTGAAATCACAAGCCCTTTTCGTTTGATATCAAAAAAAAGGGGCTGACTTCTAAAATTAGGGGCTCAGAGGGGCCAGAAGTCTTTCATCTTTAACTCTTTAATGATCAATTTTTTTGTGATACATTACAGAAGTAAAGTTGCTCATATTTATGATTTGCAACAATATATTACAATATTTTGGTCATATTTTTACGTAATTGGGGTCAAAAGGGGCCAAATTGCTAATTCTTTGACGCTTCATATCTGAAAAGGGGGAAAATTTGAAAAGCAATATTAAAAAGATGGTCAGAATAATAGTCTAAACAATATGCAAACTTTGAATTTTTAAAAAATTGGCCCCATTAAGTCTTGAAAGGGGGGGCCCCTTTAAATATTTATTTAAAGCACATCTCCTAAACGAAAAGAAATCTCTGAATAGTTGTAGAAAAAAAAGTTTTTTGAAATCACAAGCCCTTTTCCCGTTTCAGGGGGGCCAAAAGTTTTTTATCTATAACTCTTTTAATGATCAATATTCTGTTAAACATAAACTGAAGCAAAAGTTTTTTATCTTTAAGGATTTGCAACAATATATGATAAAAGTTGGATAAAAGGTTATGGAAATAACGAACAGTATTAAAACTAAACTCCTTTAAACAAATATACAAAATAAGAGCAGAGCAAACCGGACCCCCCAAACTGGGAAGGGGGATGGGTCCATGGAGGAGTGAGCATCCCCTGCTCCCCGGTTTCACACCCCCCGGTGTGCTCGTTTTCTAATAGGAAATAAGGGAAAAAAAAAATCCGTGGTCAATTCAGTGTATAAATAATGGACTAACAATTGGTATGAAAAACGTCAGTCAGCATTTCATTCAATGATAAATTGTATTTACTGACAAGGTCATTGTACCCCACCATAAAATTTAAGAAATTTTAACTTTAAACGAATTTTTGATATTCTTGTTTCATCAACTTGCTTGTCAATAATTTATCTTTAAGAAATTGTTCATCAAGCATGCTCTTGCGTATGTTGATATGTTATGTAATTATGGGGGAAAAGGGGCCAGAAATTAAAATTTTTGATGTTTTATATCTCGAAAAGCGGAAATATTTTGGTAAGCAATATTAAAAAAAAATGGAAAGAAAATATTCTAAGCAATATTTATATTTGAATTTGTTTTAAAAGGGCCCCTTTTGAGGACTTGTAGGATCCCTTTAAAAATATTTTTATTTAACATATCTCCACAACTAATGGAAAAATTTGAACAAGTCTTGAACAAAAAATCTTCAAAATCACAAGACCTTTCATTTGATCTGAAGAAAAAGGGGGCCTTTAAAATTGGGGCTTAGAGGGGTCAAAAGTATTTAATCTTCAACTCTTTCATGATGAATATTTTTTTTTTTATAAGTATCCATTATGAGGACAAAGATATTCATTTAATGATTTGCAACAATACATTATAAAGTTTTGATCATAAAGTTAGTAAAAAATTTCCCAAAGGGGCCAAAATGCTACATCTTTCATGCTTTATATCTGGGGAAAAAAAGGGGGAATTTTTTCAAGCCATACTAACAAAAGATGTTCAGAATATTGTGATAAAAATCTGAAATTTAAAAAGAAATGAAGGAAAACTTAATGTCATTCTCTTTTAACGAATATCTCAGTCAAAATCACATCTCATCTTATCGAGAAATTCAACGGAAGACCTACTCGTTGCTCGCAACGAGATCTCATCTAGTTATTATTATTCTTTTTTTTTCTTTACAATTTTTTTGCAGAAGATTTCTCGAAGACGGCTCGATCGATTTTTTTTTAAATTTTCAGAGATCATGTGTTTCTATCTGAAAATTTGTACCCCCAAATCAATTTTTAAAAAAACACTTTCCCGGGCGTGAGTTATCGCCCTTTCAGTGATTTTTAGAGGGTCTCCTTGTCCTTAAATTACCAAAAACGACATTAGCTAGAGAGCTGAAATTTTAGCGATAATAGACGACACATTGCTGAATTGCACATTGGATAGAAAATTTTTTAGAAAGGTCCAATAGGAATCGGGAGGGGGCAAAATCTGGGGCACGAATATGAGTGAATTTTCGAGACATTTTGTATCATATATTTTAAAGTATAATTATTTTGTTTTAAAAATATGGGAAAAAAATTTATGCAGAATGATAAGATCTTTTTAAAATGTTATCAAGAAAAAAGTGCTGACTTTTTCACATTAGGGGCCAAAAGGGGCTAAAAAATCTTTTTTGAAACTCTTTTTAAAAGTCAATATTTTGTTATACATTACTGAAGCAAAAATGTTCATCTGAACAATCTACAATTTCATATAATAATTTAATGTCGCATATTACATAATTAGGGGCCACAAGGGGCCAAAATGCTTAATCTTTGACGCTTTATATCTCAAAAGTGGGAAATATTTTGATAAGTAATATTGAACAAAAGATGTTCAAAATAATGTTTTAAAACAAATGCAACGTTTCATTTTTTTGCTAAACTCCCCCCCTTAAGGAGTTGAAGGGCTGGCCCCTAAATATTTCTTTTGCAAATAACTCTAAAACGAAACAGAATTTTCTAAAAAAAAGTTTTTTTTGAAAAAAAGTGTTCCCAAAAACCGAAGAGGTTTAAGATAAAATCCAGAAAAAGGGGCTGGACGCTCAAATTAAGGGGCCGAGAGGGCCAAAAAATTTTAATAAATACCTTTTTAGAAAAAAATATTTTGAAATACATTACTGAACAAAAAATTTTAAACTCAAAAATTTTTAAAAACTGTATATTATGATTTTAATGTCGTATATTACATAATTAGGGGCCACAAGGGAAAATCCCAAATCTTTGACGCTTTATATCTCAAAAGTGGGAAATATTTTGATAAGTAATATTGAACAAAAGATAAAATAAAGGCTTTAAAAAATATGCAACGTTTCATTTTTCCCCTAAACGTCCCCATTAAGGAGTTGAAGGGCTGGCCCCTTAATATTTCTTTTGCAAATAACTCGACAATGAAACAGAATCTCTGAATAGTTATTTAACAAACGGTGTTCAAAATCCAAAAAGGTTTAAAATAAAATCCAGAAAAACTGGACTCAAATTAAGGGCCGAGAGGGGCCAAAAGTCTTTCATAAATACCTCTTTAAAACAATATTTTGATATACATTACTGAAAGGGAAAAAAGTTAATCCAACAATCTACAACTATTTTATGATGATTTTAATGTCGTATATTACATAAATTGGGGCCCCAAGGGGCCAAAAAAGCTAAAAACTTAGAAGCTTTATATCTCAAAAGTGGGAAATATTTTGATAAGTAATATTGAACAAAAATTTCAAAATAATGTTCTGAACAATTTGAAAATTTTTCTTCTTTCGCTAAACGTCCCCTTGGGTTTAAAAAACTGGCCCCTAAATATTTCTTTTGCAAATAACTCGAAAACGATAGAAAAATTTAAAAGGTTGTTGAACAAAAAGTGAACAAAATCCTTAGAGCTTTAAAAAAAGTTATGAATAAAAGGGCTGATTCCTAGAATTAGGGGGCGTGAGGGACAAAAAAGCCGACTTTTTAAATCTTTAATGTTCAATGTCTTTTTAAAGATTTAAAGAGATTATGGAAAATCATTATTTTAGAATGAAGATCTCAATCAAAATTTTCTTTATCTCATCAAAACGGACGGAAACCCAAATGGTTCTCGCAACGAGATCATCTAGTTTTTTTAAGGTTTTCCGTCTCCAAAGGAAGACCTTATTGTTTTCGTTCGGTTTCTTTTTCTCTATTATTATTATTATGTTCCCCAAAGGGGGTTTGGGGGGCAAATTTTTTTTACTCGGGGTTTTTTATTAGTTCCCCCGAAATTGGGGGCAATTTTTTTTACTCTGTTTCTTATTATTATTATTATTATTAAGGACCTTCTAATTTTTTTGTTTGTTTCTTTTCCACTATTATTATTATTTTTTTTTTCTTACCGATTTTGTGCAGGCGATTTCTCGAAATGCCCCAAAAGATTTTTATGAAAAATTTCCCGCAATGATGGCAAAACATTTTGAACTTATGGCGTTTTTTTTTTTTTTGCCGTCATCACTTCCGGTGGGGAATTTCGGCCAATTTTCTTTTTTTTTTAAAAAGTCATTTTGTCCGGAAGTGTTCTCAAAAACGGTTTGAGATTGAGTCTTGAAACTTTCAGGGATGATAGATTGTGACAGGCTCTCTTTTAATTTTGTATAAAGTTTTTGTTGCCGTCACGTCCGTTGTCCACCGGAAGTAGTTTTAAAAATATGCAAAATTTTATTTTTTTCTTTTTTAAATGTTTTTTAATAGGCAAATAGAATGTCTCGAGTATTATAATGTCCACCGGAAGTTATTTTTTCCAAAAAACCCGGGAAAATCCAAAAAATAGATTTTTATCAAAATTATCAGGGATGATTCCTTCACACTCAGAAAAGGAGTTATGGTCATTTTTAGTACTTCCGGTCACACCGGAAAATATAAAGACCGGAAGTTGTCTGAAATTTACAGATTTCACTCTTAAATGTGTTCTCACGTATTTGAGGAATTGATATGAATTTTTTTTTTATTTTTAAATTGTTTTTTTGATCGTATCAAAAATCAAAAAAGACCTACTCGTTGCTTTGCAACGAGATCTCCTTTTAGTTATTATTATTATTCTTTTTTAAGGGGCTTGCGGGAAACCTTTTTTTTTTCTTAGGTTTCTTTTCCACTATTTTTATTATTATTGTTTTTTTTTTTTACCGATTTTGTACGCGCGATTTCTGAGAACGGCTGATCGATTTTACAAAACTTTAGGTCTGATAGAACATCAAAAAGTCTTAAAAATATTTTTTTATTTTGATGACGTCACTTTCGGTTTGGAGTTTTCTGCGATTTAGTGATTTTTAGAGGGTCACTTTGTCCGGCAGTTTTTCAAAAAGCACTTAACACAGGAGCTTGAAATTTTCAGTAAAAATTTGAGCAACTTTTTGGGGAAGTTTTCATAAATTTTATCACAAATACCGGGAAAACGAAGCACCCACCCTTTGCTATGGCCCGAAAATAGTCCTATCAAGAATTTTTGAAATTTGAAACCTTTTCAACGATAACTTTTTACCTAGAAATATTTTGTTAAAGCATGTAAAAAAAAAAAGGGTTAAATTTCAAAATCTTTAAAAAGACATCTCGCAAAAAGGGCTGGCCCCTTAAATTTAGGGACCGGAGGGGCCAAAATTTTTTTTTTTATATCTAAAAAATATTTAGAATTTGTGATACGTCAAAGAACAAAGTTGTTCAAAATATAAAGTTTAATCTATTGAAGTTGTCAAAAATCGTCCCGGGATCTCCTTCCCGGGCCCCCCCGGGAAAATCGGGAAAAAACCCAATTTTTCCCTTCTTTACAAGTTTTTTGGTAACACGTTCTGGGAGCATTAAAATTAATTTTCCGTCCGTCCTTCCGGGCAAAACCGGGCAAATATGGCTTATTTTTACAATAATTAACATGAATTTGAGGAATCAAACCATTTTTGGACGTTTTTTCTCAGTTTAGTTAAAAATGAAAGCCACTTCCGGTAAACATGACGGGAAACCTACTGGTTCTTTGAACAGGGTTTGCTTAGTTTTCTTATTTCTTCTCCGGTAAATTTTTTTTTCCGGAATGTTTTCAGAAACTGTTCACCAAACTAAGTTAAAACCTTTTTAGGGTTAGTAGGAGGGGTTGTGCTGAACAAAAAATTTTTGGTTCGCCTGCAGGGGCGGGGGGTGCAATGGAGATATATTTCTAAATTTTATTGAAGCTATCACATCCAATTAATAGATCAAGCATTTCAAAGGAATAGCTTAGTTTATTCAGCTTAATAAAAGTTAGATAAGATGACATGGTCAAATTTGCATGAACTCACGCGCATGCACGTGCGCTTTGCTCCGATTGGCTGAAACAGAAATCTCAATATCTTTTTTGTTTTATGATGAAATGCTTTGAAAGTAAACATAGAGATGCATTAGGATGTACTACAATATGATATATAAAATTCTTAAAATCAAGTAACAAATCGATGTGATATTCGTGCGCTGCAATCTGATTGGCTGAAACTTTCATTTAATTCCACACTGAATGTAAAAACAGCATGGGATTTTACAAATAAAGACATAAAGGACTCCTACAAGATGGTATGGTCACCATTCACATGCATGCACGTGTGTGCACGTGTGCTTTGCTCTGATTGGCTGAAACAAAAATCTCAATATCTTTTCTGTTTTTTTTAAAATGCACTTGAAATTTAAAACATAAGCATACTTTAACGATGTCCTACAATATGATATATAATAATTGTCATGAAAATACGCGCATGCACGTGCGCTGCAATCTGATTGGCTTAAACTTTAAATGGCTATAACTCCCTTGTTTTTCAACCAAACAGGATGGGATTAAGAACATAGACAGACATAATGGATTCCTACAAGAAGGTATGGTCATCATGCACGTGCGTGCACGTGCAATGAGTAAAAAGTGTAGACAAGATGATATCGTCATTACGCTCATGCAATCACATGCGCACGCTTGCATTGCTTAAATTTGAAATACTTGGTATACTTTTGGAAAAACTTTGTTTACGTCTTAAATGCATAGATTTTGCCTTCTTTTATGAAACTTACAGGGAATATGGCACGAGAAGGGAGTTGGGGAGCGTTTGGGGAACATCTGTAACGGTTCCCGTTACAATTAGCACTAGTTATTAAGGTCTTCCGTCTTCACGGAAGACCTTATAGTGATTCTATTGTTTCTTATTATTATTATTATTATTATTTTTCCGTACACCAAATTTTGTGCACGCGATTTCTCGAAGACTACTGGATGGATTTTCAGGAAATTTTCAGAAAATATGTGTTGTTATCTGAAGTTATTTTTTCCGAGAGATTTTTTGAAAATTCTCTTCTGGTGCCAAGTTACGGGACATTTTCTGAATTTAAAATGACATTTTGTCTACGGTTAATCTCAAGAACGGTAGAAGATATCAACATGAAACTTTCAGGGATTATAGATCGTGATATTCACTATCCAGGACGCGACCTTTCGTTCGTCGTCAATACTTCCTGTCGTTAGGAGATGCGAATTTAAAAAAGTGCATTTTCTAACTTTTTTGTTCTTTAATATTTTTCATTTATTTTTGGAATATTAATAGTGACCTTTCCATTGATGCTTACTATATAAGTTGTTTTAGTATTGATTAATCTGAACTCTAGATATTAATATTTGAAAATCTGAAGCGGGCCCAAGATGGCGGCTGTCTCTGTCTACTCCGCCATTTCGCGAGTAGGGGTTTATGGAGGCAGCTGAGCGTTTGATTGAACCATTCTGACATAAGGATACATGAAATGTGAAAAATTACCTGGACTTTCACGTAGTAGTACGTTGCAATTGAGTGTCAATCTTAAAACTTAATTTCCGTTTCACTGCTTTAGTGTAACTGGGCTAGATACGATATGTAATGTGTACAATGTGTTAAATATACTTTCTTAACGTCGAAATAAAATAAAGGCCATAAGAACGTTTTATTTATTTAATTTCATTGAAGCTATCACACCTATTTAATAGATCAGTCCAAAGAAAAGGCGCGAATATTTACTCGTGGCGTTTAGCGCGAAATTATGAATAGTGGTCCGCCTTTTATAATTCTTAGACAAATGTACTGTTGCAAAAGTATACAAAAGTATATTTAGAGCAGTGCTCCAAATTATAGCACAATGGTATGCGCGTTAGGGATAAAAGAGAAAAAAGTGCATTCACGTTGGCGACCTGAGTTCAATCCTCCTTGTGACCAAAATTTTGAATCACTTTTCAGCTTAATTTTACGAGGGTTTTTTTTCCTGAATCGGACGGAAGACCTCTCGTTGCTCGCAACGAGATCGTTTCTAGTATTCTTACTATTTTCGTATTGACCAAATTTTGGAAATGACCTTTGTCCGGTCCATTTCTCCAGAACAGCTTAAAATATGAAAGTTTACTGTGTCAGATATCATAGATCATGACTTGAAGATGTGTCGAACAACATTTTTTCCGTCGTCAATTCTTCCGGTCGTCACAGAAAAGGGGATTAAAAGTCGATTTTTTTAATTTCTTTGTCTTTTTTTCTATCTTTTTCTGTGATATTCATGGCATAAGTAAAGGCCCCTATTTGCTGATTTTACGCATAACCTATTTCTTGATTTGATTAAGAAGAAATTAAATATCTTTGAATGTCTAAGAACTTTTGCAAACGTAGGTTCAACGTTTCCTTAAACACTAAAAAATATTCATTTCATTTTCTTCATCAATCAACCTCCACGTTCAATACACAGTGTGTGATACACAAGTTTGCAGGGTAAAGTCTCTCTCGGGATGGCAAAAGAACCTGAAGAAAAACTTCCCTGGTTCAATCGAGACAGGATATTAGTGAATAAAGTGTGTATAGAATATATTTAATGTCTTCATCTTATCCTCCCCATTTCTTTTTTTATTGTACTGTTAAAGACCTATCCCCCACCTTTCTCACATTATTGAAATGAATGCTAATTCGGCTTTAATGTTTTCATTCTACATAAACTGATCTTGACATTTATGTAACAAGACATTTCTCTTGAAGTTAAGAAAATGATAAGGCTTAATTCTTTCTAAAAAATATTGGTAATTTACAAGTCTATATTCACGACAGCCCCCCCCCCACCCTGGAAGCGCGCAGCCAGTTAGAATTCGCAGATATAACATCTACAACTTACAAGTAACATTTTAAAAGTTTCATTCATAAAAATCAGTTCCCCTAATGTCATATGATAATTTCCTATCATTCATTCTCCCTATGTTTTGTCTGTAGAATTAATAATTATTTTATTTAAAAAAAATAATCTTGAGAAAATAAAGATTGTCAGCTGCATTTATTAGCATTTCGCGTTTTCTTGTATATCTATTACTTGCATATGAATAATGCCATTAAATAATATAGAAGAAATCGAACTGCATTTCCATCTTTTTTATTTCATTCATGAATCCTGGGATCCGCTCCAGCAGTTGCGCATGACCTCATCGCTACTATAAACAAAACAGTCATCACGTCGAAAATGTTCATGTTTCCGCTAAACTAAGAAAGTTTACACATGGTTTATAATCTCATAACAAATATCAGACCTGTCCAATGCAGAAATGCTCGAATTGAAGGGGGAAATTCAGGAATTATTTTGCGGTAGCCATATTTTGCCGTGAACCTAGGCGACATTTTGTAATTAAGGTCTTCCGTCTTCAGCGGAAGACCTTCTTGTTAAGGTCTTCCGTCTTCAGCGGAAGACCTTACTGTTATTCTTAGGTTTCTTTTCCCCTATTTTTATTATTAGGGTCTTCCGTCTCCAACGGAAGACCCTACTATTATTCTATTGTTTCTTTTTCACTTTTATTATTATTATTCTTTTTTTTTTTTTTACAATTTTTGTGCAGAAGATTTCTCAGAGATGACTCGACCGATTTACTTCAAATTTTTGGAGAAGGTGTTTCTTTATCTAAAGCTTATACGTTTTTTTCATTTTTTGGAAATTCACTTCCGGTCTAGAGTTATCGCCCTTTGATCGAAATTTTGATGACCTCCTTGTCTGTGATGGAACTCAAAAACGGCTCAAGCTAGAAAGCTGATTTTTTCAGGCATGATAGAAGACATGTTGCCATAT
>NW_026919549.1:0-156287 GCF_032062105.1 Saccostrea cuccullata
CAAACAAGATGGGATTAAGAACACAGATAGTTATTATGGACTCCTACAGCAGGAAATGGTCATCATGCACATGCATGCACGTGCATGTACTTGAAATGAGTAAAATTCCAAATACACTAGATTCTACATATTTTTGGATTTAATGCTGTATTATTTTGTATATTAAAATATATCAACAGTGTAGACAAGATGATATGGTCATTACGCACATGCATTCAAATGCGCATGCGTGCAATGCTTAAATTGAATACTTCTGGTAAAACTTTGTCAAAGTCTTAAATATATCGCGTTTGTCTTATTTACTCAAGCTTACAGGGAATAAGGCACCAAAAGTGAGTTTGGGAGCGTTTGGGGAACATCTGTAACGGTTCCCGTTACAATTAGCACTAGTTACTAGTGTTTTTTTTCTTATGTTTTCTATTTTGACAGAATAAAAAAAATGTAAATATTTCATTATACCTTTTTTCTTTTTCTATATTGCATTCTTAGAAAGAAAAAGAAAATAACAATTATTAAACCATTATTGATAAAATTATATAAAATTTACATGCATATTTTAAATGACAGTCAACATAATTCATTTTTCTATTCTTTAAATAATTTTTATAAATCAATTATAAATTTGAGAAACATAAAAATTTTAGAAAATAAGAAACAATTTCTAGTCTTTCATTTTCAAGACTCGAAAGGTGCTGATGGTTTGCACTGTTCGCACAATGCCTCTTCATTGTGCGTGTATTGACATGGTATTATAGATTCTAGATCAGGAATTTCCTCCTTGATATCTTTTATTATGGTCTCAAACTCCATCAAAGTTAAGGCAACACCATTCTTCATAGGTTTCAAGAAGTCATTGTCATTATTGAAACAATTTCTAAAATCTACACACATGATCCAAGTTTTTACGGAAAGAAACACATCTTTCCCTAGGTGCAACTTGTAATCACCATTTCGTCCTCGAATCAGGTATTGCCATATGGCTTGTTGGATTTCTTCAACATGGTCGCAAAATATTTCCACTTTTTTACATCCATGCTTACACAATTTGTTAAGGGATTCTTCCACTTCCAGTTCTACGAGAATATCATCTCCATACTCTAAAACGGAGAGCTTTTTCATGTAGTCCGCTATCATGTTGTCTTGCGGTAGATTGAAGGCCATTTTCTAAAATTAATAATTTGATATATTAATTACATCTCCCATAACATCATAGCATTCATTAAAAAAAAAATGGAAAAAAAAAACATGAAATGATAACTTACTATTTATTCGTCTGCAGCGTTAGAGAGTACTGATGATTGGTAAAGAATGTAGGAAATTTTGCGAGCGTTAACTCCTTATATAGAACCGAAATACTATAAAAATCAATTTATTTTTTTTGGTGGTGTCAATAAAATCTTGATACTTCCATAATATTCTGTGATAATTATCAACACTAAATTATTTTTTACTATATATCTCTTAAGAATTTAAAAGTGACTGTCGTTGTAATAAACTTTACAATTACATAAGTGTAAATATTTAGTATCACTATATGAGGTACACGGATTTGTGTGGAAAACAATTTTACGTTCACCACAAAATTACCTTTTTCATATTATTCCTCCCACACTACTACATTTATATTAATCCATTTAAAAACAACCACTTAACCACAACACCATTTTATAATAACCACATTCAACCGCTACATTTATATTAAACCATTTAATTACAACCACTTTAACCACAACCCATTTAATAATAACCACATTTAACCGCGTAACCACAACCAGATTAACCACAACCACATTTAGACATTACCACATTAACCACAACCACATTTAACCACCGGACATTGGGTACCATATAATACTACTCATGGAGTTAGCTTAATTTAGTTATTTTAGTGCATTTAAGATCTTGTTACATTATTTGCCATGGGCACAAAATATGCATGTATTTCTATGTAATAATTCGACAATGCTAATAGTTCTGCAATATATACAAAAGTCATCATACTAACATTATTGAAATAGAATGTCTTTTAAAAAAGGAGATGATTTGTTTAGAACATAGAATTACATAAATTCTGTGTTTAGGTATACTTTTGAAGTGTAAGAATTCATAATAATTATACACATGTGCATTTAATGAGCATACCTTGGTTTAATCTGAAGAAGTTCATTGGTATAAAAGTTTGAGATTAATTTCCCATTCCATTCATACATCATTGCATGCATTACACATACAATGTCAGCATTGATATAGTAGATGATATTAATGTTGTCATAACAATGAATTGAGAATGTAAATACTACAAGATAGTCCAGCGCGAGGGACCAACAATCATAATGAATGGAGAATGTAAATACTAAAAGATGGTCCAGCGCGAGGGACCAACAATCATAATGAGTGGAGAATGTAAATACTACAAGATGGTCCAGCGCAAGGAACCGACAATCATTGTGGATGAGGATGAGTCTGAGAAGATGGGCGTCAAGATTGAAACAATGGTGTTGATGGAAGAAATCAACAGTGGTAAGAACAATATGTATTTACTTATGCTGAATATTTTAGCTACGATCTTACTTGAATAAAGGATATGGAAATAACGAACAGTATTCAATCTCAACGTCCATTAAACAAATATACAAAACAAGAGCAGAGCAAACACGGACCTCCGAAACATCAGAGGTGGGATCAGGTGCCATGGAGGAGTGAGCATCCCCTGCTGACCGGTCACACCCGCCGTGTGCTCATTGTCATAATCAGGAAATAACGGAAAAAATCCGTAGTCAATTCAGTGTATAAATAATGGACTAACAATTGGTATGAAAAACGTCAGTCAGCATTTTATTCAATATTAATGATAAATTGTATTTGCTGACAAGGTCATTGTATCGACCATAAAATTTACGAAATGATGACTTCAAACGAGACTGTTGATATTCTTGTTTCATCAACTTGCTTGTCAATAATTTACCTCGTTTAAGAAATTGTTCATACGTAGAGCATGCTCTTGCGTATCTAATCAACTGAGATAATAATACTCCGTATGCAGGTGATGAAGGTATATTGCTGCATAAGTAAGGGAAGTTGACGATAGAAAAGTTAAAGTCATCACGTTTATCATATAACTTGGTTGTTAGATTACCATTACCATTTGAAGTAGTTCTCAAATAGTTTCATTGTTCTTTTTCATTTTTTTGTTCAACATTATATTTCTCAACAGTAAACACACTTGAAATTTAGTGAATATAAATACCATTTCAGAACTGGTTGAATATACATGTAACTCAGATGTAGAAGGCATCGATAACGATGACGTCATCATTGTGGAGGAGGAATTGTCTACCACTGCTGCTTCAGCCTGATAACAAAAATTTAAAAATGAAAAAAATATGAATTCATTTGTGTGACATTTTTTATGTTTAAAAAATCATGTTAGTACTATCATATGTCGAAACCACAAGAGCTCTGATTTGGAAAATAAACATATCTATATATCTTTGTATTAAAAAATAAGATATTCTAAGTCTAAACTTATTATATCATTACAAGTTCTAAGACAAAAAATCGGCATGCATTACTAGGGGTTTTGAAAAGATATCAAATTTTAAAAAGTTTTGCATTATTCAAATGAAGATGTACAAAATTTATAAAACATAAATTCCAAATTTTTTCATCAAAAATTGTGTTAGAAGAGGTGTACAAATCCATATAAAGACATTAAAAATACTGCACACATATGTCTTTCATTTAGTGGAACTCTTCAATTCGAGGGAAGAATCTAAAACAGTTAAAACTACGTTGTGTATGACCTTAAAGTTTAAATTTTTCAAATTCGAAAATTATCCAATTTTCATGAAATTTTCAAATCTTTTCAGGAACGATTTTGCTACAAATTTTTTCTTTTTTTTATGTGAATCAATTTTAAATCTACTCGATTTCGTAAATTTTCCCCAAAACAGCATTGTTTTACTAGAATGAAAAACAGATGCTGCACCTTGCATTTAAGAGATTAGATTTGTTTATAAATCCACTTCTTCATGATATCTTTTAGGTTACTTTTATTATTAATAATATTACAACACTGATAGACATATTTGACAAAATGTAGAATTTCAAAAATAAATTTTTTTGTAAATACAAATAACTCAAATCCACCATGCTCCAACATCTCCGTCAGCATTGACATCATTGGTGATTTTGGGGTGGGAATCACATTTAAATGGTATAACTCTGTTGTACAAGCTGATCCAAAGAGAAGGGTCCAACACATACATCGATTTAACAGAAGACAATGCCCAAGGGATAAAGATTGAAACTTTGGTTAAAGAAGTCAAAAGTTGTGAGTGCAAAGATTTTATTGTTTTATATGTTTATTTTTATTAAGGTCTTCCGTTTCCAACGGAAGACCTTCTACTGATTCTGTTGGTCAAGATTCTTATTCTTTTTTTTTCTTCTACTTCCTAGACCACAACTTTGAGGCCTCATATCTCACTCATTTCTCAAAGGATTTCGCTCAAATTTTCAGAGGTTATAGAAGTTTATAAACTCTACCAGGAAGCTGCCTAAAATTTCAAAAAGTCACTTCCGGTTTTGAGTTATTTCCCTTTAAACGAAAATTTATAGGCTTTCGTTTCCAGACAAAGGCTCAGAAACGGCTAAAGCTGGAGCAGAAATTCTACTGATTTTAGATAATAGAAGGATTGAAGTTGTGCACATCGGTTTTTGTTTTTCGATTTCTCTATACAAAATGGCGCTATATAGGGGTCAAAAATTAGAATGCCTAAAAGAGCGAAAATTAACACATGTTTCTCTTTTTATCTTGAAAACTAAAAATATTTTGTGAAGACATGTTGAACAAAAGTTGTGCATAATTGCAATATCTTTCATATAATATTTTTCAAAAGGGGCTGGCCCCTATGATTAGGGATCTAGTGGGCTTGAAAGTTTTTGCTTTATAACTCAAAAACGGTAAATATTTCGAACTGGATTTTACGGACAAAATTGTTCTTTGACACCTTTTTGATCTGATGAAATTGCTTTGTAATCGATTATACCTGGGGTATTGCGTAATACGTAGTACAAAGCAGGCCAGGTAAACAGGTAGCGTTTTTCAATCGGATAGGAAATCAGACCTTTTCATGTGTATAACTGAAACAGACTTGCCATCATTATATACCCTGTACTATTTAATGTTAATTTTCTTTTAAATAAGGTTTTAAACGTGCTTTATGGTTCACTGTTAAATGATTTATTACAACTTGTCTAACTTTCTTTTCTTGTTCTGTTGTTGTTAGTTTAATAGTGTTCAAAAGCGAAGAATATTTAATATATCTACCCACATTTCTTATTACAGCAAACTATGTAAGTAATTTTAAACTGTATGAATTGAATAATTGACATCATTAGCTGTATGCATATTACGATCTCCATGTTTCAGTTCGATGTGTTCAGTTATGTAACATAACGCGCTAATCCCACGCTGCCTATTGTGGTCACCAGTGTACTAGCCACCTGTGTTATAAACAAAGCAAGTATCTGTGATCGCGTTTAACATCTATCTTGTACAAAGAACTATTAACTAATGGGAAATTATGTTTTTAATTATATCAAATCAATAAGATTACTTTAATTATGTTTTTAATTATATCAAATCAATAAGATTACTTTACCGATCTTTATATAATCTTATTCCAAACACCGGTTGCGTAAAATCATTTCGAATTTTAATCCCTTTCTTTGGCCTGTTCATATACGGCAAGTGAAAAAGAATTCTATATGTAACGCGTATAACACGTATAACTGAAATTAACTGGATAAGAATAATATACCTAGCTAAATTGAATGTTTAACTTTGTTGAAATAAGATTTTTAACGTATTTTCTAGCTGGATGTAATACAGATTATTCAGAGACAATTTTCTTCCCGTGTTTAGTGTAAAGAACAGCACTGGGGAGAGGAAAAATATTTTCAAGTATTAATATTCAATGTAGCATTATTTATTTATTTTTTTTTTTTAAAAATCAAGCTTAAGATAATTCACCGTCATTCAATTCATGCATCGTGAATTTTCCTCGGACCCGAAAAGTTTAGTGTGTTAACCAACTGTACACAAAAAACACGCACACTGTTGAAACCTATTTATCGATCGCGCATTGACCTGTATACATTTGTGAGGTCAACACTACCGCTCTTTGATTTTACTAGAGTCCTAGATTTAAGATCAAAAAAAACATGTCATTTGCGCTAATCGTAAGATTATTTCTATACACAAAGTTTAAAATTTCTTGAACATGATTTAAAAGTGTTGAATGTCGGATTCTATTCTTTGACGAAAAAGAGGTGCTGCGTTTATGCGCGCTTTTCTTATCTGCCGAGGTATCTATGGACGAGTTCATCGGTTACACTGAAGGGTGACACAGGCTGACCTATCGATAACTCTGCCAATTTTGATAGTGATTTTGATGTACCATAAACATGATAAATAAATGTTCAATTCTGCCCTTGTGAAGTGCATTATAGTCTCGTTATTAAAAAAAAAATATCAATACTGCAACTTGTTTTTGATTTGTGCGGATGATTCTATTATTTAAAAGGTACACACGTAGTACGACAATTTTTTAGGCCCCATTTCCCCACTCCACTTTGAAGTAATTGCAATTGTTACATGTAAACGGGCCTATATCAAGTTATTATTGTTGCTTTATATATATAAAAAAAAATGCGATATTGTTTTAAATCAGCAAATACATAAAAAAGCATTGCACAGTAAATTGTAAGTGGAAGTGACGTTTCCAATTCTCATGAAAAACTTTGAGTTTTGCATGAATTGATTCATAACTTATTATTGCATTGTACCGAATGTATTCCTTTTATATATTTCCTCGAATGAAAAGAATATCACTATGTCACTATGGCACGAATTTACGGGTACATGATGGTAACTAAATACATGCTGTTTTACACGGGGGAGCCCCCAAAATATATATACATTCCGAGCATTCAAAATACGAGAGAAAAAAAAATGAATAAAATAGAATTTTTTCTACGAATTCAAAATTGTTTCTGAGAAAGCCATGTAGCTGCATACAAATATTCCAAGCCATTCTTTCGTGTTTATTGGACTAAAAGAGATACTTAATTTTCATTTCATCGCAATACGTAACCCCCCTTCCCTCAAATGATACGTTTTCCTTCAGAGTTGAGAATCTCAGTTGGTTAGTTTGTTCAAGTACGTATAGGTCAGGACTGGTGTTAAAATCCCATGATCCATATAATCTAGCTATTACAATGTTAACCAACAATCATACGCAATTTTTTTTTTATTCACAGGTTGTCAAACAGATGGAAAAAAAGATAAATATGCGTCACTAAACTTTCCTATATATAAACGTTTTAATTTTATAAATTTATGCCGATTAGAGTGTTCATTCGAGCATCGAAGTGTGTACATGTATTAGTTCCTTTGGGTAAGGGGGGGGGGGGGTTACCAATTTTTACTGCGTTTGATTTCCGGAATTTTGCAATGCTTTTCCAACACCTAATAATTTCATTTCTAAAATTGAATTTCATTATTTTCATTCTGGATTTTTAAACTATATATTACAAGAAATTTAAAGTTAACAAAGAAGATGGAATCATTATTTTAATAGAATATATTTGGTTAAATTAACACAAGTGAACTTGTATAGAAACATTATTAAACGAGAGTCAAGCAATAAAAAGTTAAAGTTTGTTTTTTGAAAAATTAATCAAATCAAGTCACAGAAAACAAAATTAAACAGGTTATAAAGCTCACACACCGACACACACACAAACGTTTTGGTAACTCGGAATAGTCCAGAGTAAAACTATTTTCTTGATGACAGAATGTCCAGTACATGTTCATGTCCGGGAAAGTCCACGGCGGATCTAAAAACTCTCACACAACATACGGGATTCACTCAAATTTCAATTAACACATTTACGCAATTAATATCATGCACACAAGTCAGACGCTCTTTGATGTAGAGGATTGATACCAATTCCTTGAAATCGGAGGGGAAATCAGGCAAATTAAATCTTTTATGGGACTACCAACCCCGTAACGAGACATCTCATTGAAATGATCGGTCTCCGCGTCTTGAACCTCCAAGAACATGTATTTCATGTTCATGAATAATATGTATTAATAAGTCTTTAAGGAAATCTCATGTAGGAAACCTGATTTATATTCTAATATATTCTGATTTTTTTTTAATCATTCGTACTTCTCAATCTATCATGTTCAAATTACATGTATTTATTTTTTAGGGAACATTAAACCTTATTCGTCAACTAGTCTGTTCATATGTCACGAGAACTTTAAACTTGATAATAACTATTGAATTAGTTGAAATAGGACTTTGATATTTCACATGTGCATTATTTGTGACATCTGATTTTCAAATATACTGTGAATTTTGACCCTGTGACCTTGAACCTGGAGCTTGACCTACTTAAAAAACAACATTACTTTAAATTGACCATAACTGTTGAAAGATTCCATTTTATAAAAATGTATTAACTGTGACAACACCTTTTAAAATTAACTGATTTTTTACCCTTTGACCTTGAAGTTTGACCTGCTTTTCAAAAACATTAACAATACTCATACCTTTTGACTGAGAAGAGATAAGGCTTTAATTTTATCCCTATGAATTACATATGAACACTCTTTTCTAAATACACTGACTTTTGAAAACTTGACCTTGAGGCTTGATCATAACTTTTTAATGAGGAGAGATAGGACTTTCATATTACACAAACATCACAATGTCATGTACATAACCTGTGATAAAATCATATCAAATACTAGTATATCATAAACTTTGACCTTGAAGTTTATCTGGCTTTTCCAAAATTTAAACATTGCTTTAAATTGACCATAACTTTTTACACAAGTATATCAGCTGTCACAAGACCTATCTAACAAAAAAGATAAGGCTTAATTCATGGAGATTGTGTTATGGCTTTGAATCAAGGTCATTTAAGATGAGATATTTTGACTGGATGCATTGTTTGAAAATAAAACCTCTGTGAATTTGTCAATACAGTAGCACACAAATGGGATATGCTCGTCACCATCTTGTGTCATGGTGTAACTATTTTGACAAGGTCAAGGTCGCAAGCATTTCTTTACTATCGCTTTTCTAATAGTAAAACATTATAATATCATATCTACCCTTAAAAGATTGCTTTATCATTAGAACGTGGCTTGACCTTGACTCAAGGTCATTTCTCCCTGTCCGACGGAAGACCTACTCGTTGCTTTGCAACGAGCTCGGCTCTAGTTTATTTCTTTTTTTGTATGTAAGTACAAGTAAAGTATTCCAAATTCATACCCGAACATATCTGTTATCATAGACAGCATCGATGATTCTGACGTCAGAATCAACATAAATGGTGAAGTTTTGATGTATCATCTTTGTTCAGAGAGAAGGACCAAATGTCTTTATTGATTTAACAGAAGACTTGGACCCGGAGACACTAATATTAGAAATCATGGATGGATGGTAAGCCAAAGAATTTATTGTTCTATAAACAAATTTTCTTTATTTTCTTTTTGAACGTTTTTTTTTTTCATTAATTTGAAAAGGAATACCAGAGATAAGGTGACAAAACCATTTGGGAAATCAAAGTACTGAAAAAACTCATGGGAGTACCAACAAAATTAAAAAAAAAAATAGGGAGAGAAATTTCATTTCTTATCATTTATTGAACAAGTCATTTAAACATAAGAAATTTTACAATACATAAAACGTATTAGAGAGTTGGCACGCCCTTTTCAGAAGCCAAAAAAGTGTTCCTATAAATTTGTACAAAATGATCCAGAAACGGTATGTCCATATTGGCGATAGGAAGACGATACGACAGTATTGGGTGTAAATAAATTCAAACCCTATGTGGAATTGAAAAACTCCACTGTGGAAATAGAAAAAGAATTAATATCAGAAGTAGAGACAATTTTTAATTTTAAATCAAAATCGATGAAAAAAATATCAACTATTGTTAGTTTGGTGTATCTTTTCAAATCAACCACATTTTCTACATTGATCGTTTTAACAGAAGACAATGACCCTGGGATAAAGATTGATTTAAGAAGTCAAGAGTTGTGAGTGCAAAGAATTTATTGTTTTATATGTTTCTTTAATTTTTATTTTTTGTATATAAGTACAAGTAAAGTATTCCCAATTCATACTCCAACATATCTGTTAGCATAGACATCATCGATGATTCTGGAGTCAGAATCAACATAAATGATGAAATTATGATGTATCGTCTTGTTCAGAGAGAGAGGGACCAAACGTCTTTATTGATCTAACAGAAGACACAGACCGAGGGATGAAAATCGAAACATTAATACTTGAAGTCATTGATGGTAAGAGCAAAGAATTTATTGTTATATATATCGCAAATTTGGAAATTTTTACGTCAATTTCATTTTGCGAATCGGGTTCAAAATACTTTGTTAACATTTTCTTATTGTTGAATTAATTTAAAGAAAATTTGTTGCGAATGCAATGAACTCGGAAATTTGCTTAAAAAGTATTTACAGCAAAAATTTCCAGATTTACAGTATATACATATTTTCTTTTTGAATATTTTTTTTTCATCAATTTGAACCCCTCTCGGAGTTAGGTAATCCGCATAGAGTTGTAGCTCAGGGAATTTCCCCCGACTCTGCTGACTTTGTTCTGCAGGCCGATGTAGTTGTTGGAGCTTGTACATGCAAGAACTTCGTGGTAGGGGAGATTGGACTGGATTATTCCAGTCCAGCCACTTGTTAAGAGAGAAGGGCCAGATGTATTTATTGATTTAACAGAGGACATGGGCCAAGGAATAAAGACAGAAACACTAATATTAGAAATCATGTATGGTAAGTGCAAAAAAATTATTGTTCTCTACCGTAAATTTGGAAATTTTTACGTCAATTTCATTTTGCGAATCGGGGTCAAAATGCTATTGATTAATTTTTGCGTTTCAAAATTTTGCAAATGACCACTACTTTGTAAGCATTTTCTATTAGTTGAATTATTTTGAAGAAAATATTTTTGATTGATTGATTGTATAATGTTAAACGCCGAGTCGGCAATTTTTCAGCCATATTTCGGCGGACTATTCCTATTAGGTTAATCGATCGGTAAAGTGTTTGGTTTCTCTGGAGTGAGCCTACTCTTTTTCGAACTCCAGAGAAACGATCTTTTGCGTGATAAGGGGGTTGTCATCCTTGACACGGGGCACATTTAACGTCCCGTCCGACGGACTTAAAAAAAAATATTAAAATATGTTAACTGTTAAAAGTAGTTTATAAAATGTTGTTAAAATAAATTGAAATAAGTTCATGTGTTTCCCATTAAAATTACTTTTAAATGTTATTTAAATTTTACAATAATAATCCGTTTCTGGTAGATATTCTAAAATATTGTAAACATGAACGTTTGTAAAAAGTTAAAACATTGATTTTACACTTCCAGAAAGTCTACTTCGAATAGGTGTAAAATCGAAACATTGTAAAAGTATGTGATTTATAGTTATCGGACAGTCACGGGATATACATTCTGGCTGTGAATCCCGATTCAATAAATATTCATGTGTAATTTTTGAATGTCCAATACGTATTCTTGATATAATTACTTCATCCTGTGTAAACCTATTGGGTTTAGCAGAGACATATTGAGTGAACATTTTAAACTTAGAGAATATTAATAACATAATCATTTTTAGTTTTTAACAGTTAAAATGAAATGAGATAAAGGTTTATTAAATCAGAATGTATATTATTAGTGACGCAGATTCGGTGACTTTATAATTGGAAAGAGAACTTTTTTTTGTAAACAATTATTATCTTGTCAAAACAAATTGGATTTTGGTGTTGTTCAAATACACTATAATTTGTTAGATCATTTTGTAATGGAATTGATCCGAATAGACCAATCAAGCCCATCGATAGTAAGTAATAAAATTTGAACGGAAATACAATGGTATCATTAAGAGTTTTGATTAAGAACAATAAAATTGGGAACTTTGAAGTAAGTAAAAGAGCTTAAGGCTAGAACTCCTGTGGTGCAGAGATGAGGACTGAGCCCATAAATATTAGTAACATATATTTACCTATATTCGAGGGTGGTGCCATGTTGGGATTCATATGTCAACGGACAGACCTACACACAAAGCGTAGGTGGTTGGTGAGGGTAAATTATACAATGAAATGCATTTTTATATCCGGGACCATGGATACCCACTGAGCACAAAATACCCTTTTTTAGTAAGAAAAGAGTATTCCCGGGTTTGTTCTCGAATTATCACACTTCTTTGGCTTTTTATTATTCTGGGAATCATTCTTTTGGACTTTTATTTATTTAATATTTGGAGTTCAGTCTTAAATTCTTTTTATATTGGACGGATCCTTTGAACAGTTGTATAAAAAGTGTATTGGTCTATTCTGAACATATTTCAGATTAATTCTAAAAACTATACGATCACGAAGAAAATTATAAATTGGATTTCTTTGATAAACTTTTGAAAACGCAGACAAGTTTTCGTTTTTGGCTTACACCTGGCGTTTCAGACCGAAGTGAGGTGATTTGTTTTTGCGAATGCAATGAACTCGCAAATGTGCCAAAAATTAATTTACAGCATAAATTTCCAGATTTACGGTATATACATATTTTCTTTTTGAAATTTTTTTTCGTCAATTTGAAACAATTTGGAATTGAAACCAATATACGTGAACAAAAAACTATTACGGAAATCAAAGTACTGAAAGTACTCATGGGTGTACCCAAAAAAACTACATAAAGGTTGGAAAGAAATTCCATTTCAAATCATTTAGTCTGATGTTTCCATAAACATCACTGAACTTGTCATTCCAACGTAAGAAATTATACAATGCACAGAACGTATTGGGGAGTTGGTACGGCCTTTGTGGATCCAATAAACTTGTTCCTTTAAATTTTTAACAAATAACCCAGAAATGATTTGTCCAACCTCACGAGCAGATGAGGCTCTGGGTAGAGTCTGGCAGACCAGTATTCTTTGGAATAGGAGGTCAGATCGTGGATATGTCCACGACCCAATGGTTAAAGCTTTATAATTGTGTATGTATGACAGATAGGCCCTTCTAGGTGTTTACTTTTATTGTTTGTACATCTTAGTTGTTCCATTGTATATATCCTACGGGCTGAGGCGCCCTGTGGGGAGGAGTGTAGTGGTCCTGGAAGAGCTGGGGGCGAATTCCCCTGTAGCCTCCGATCACGTGTCCAGCAATGATGCGGGCTGTGGCGTGACACTCACTTTTTTGTGCTGAATGCCGAACCGACAAGACGTGATTCTAATGTCTGCACGTTATTGTGATATTGTTGTATTATTGGAGACCGCTAATTTATAACTAACTACGGATTTTATATATTAATAGTGTTGTCTCTATTTTGCCATCACAGTATGTAATTAGTGTATAGAAAAACGCTATAACAGTTTTAAATTACCCCCCCCCCCCCCTTTAAACAAAAATATTAAATTCTATATATTCTAACTACGATTTTCATGAAAACATGACACAGTCAAATAATAACACTTATCAGTCTAATGATAGTCCACCCAGCAAAACGCGTCCTTCACAGCCTCAGAGTGACCAACAAGTGAGACGTGTACATTAAACATTCCCACCCTTATCTTTATAAGGATTGACACATCACGTGGAAGTTAGGACCGCGGGTTATCTATTAACATGGAATCTGTAACACCACGTCGAGGGGAGATAACCAATATGATAAGCCATTAGGACCGCAGGCTACGGTTAAACATGTACATCAATTAAAAACTAAGGGCAATAAAAAGTAGAGTTTGAACGCTGAATTTTTTTTTTATAAAATTGTTTACAATATTGCTTAATATAAACACTCTCAAATAAAAGTAAGAATTAATACTTTCCAGATTATTAAATGTTTTTTTTTTTATAAAATAATGTTGTTCACTTCTTACTTTTGAATAAATATATGTTGTTGTTTTTTTTAATTTTTATCACATAGCTTACAAAAGTAATTAATCATATATATTATTTTGTTATAAGTTTTGAATGTCTAAACTAAGTATAGAATGTTCAAATAAGACGAAGTAAATTTGATAAATTAAACCTGAGCCTATGACAAAAGTACCTGATACAGTTGTGAGCTAAAAGCGCAGTTTACTGGGACGTGTTATTATTTTGCAGTATCCTTTAAAGTTTTCTGGTTTATAACTTCGTCACCTGACTCGAAAAAATTCTGTGAATCGTGAATAAGTGAAATTCTGTGAATTGTGAATAATAGATTGAGATGGAGCTACCTAAATATCAAAAGAAAAAAAAACCAAGCCTCGTGGATTTATCGGAACACATCCAAAAATTTTAGTAGCATACAGATTTTGCCTTTTGGTTGACCGCGCAAATGGACATAGCTATAGCAAGTGTGAATTTGACATTTCGGTTGTAATCTGCAGAAATATGCAAAGAAATTAATATCCATTATATTGATTAAGAATATAGTTCAATAAAAATTATCTAAAAACCCTCCCCTAACACCCTGTTACAATTGATGGCAGAAGAAATGAAAGCCATTGTTTATGTAGCACGAAGCGTTTATTTGTAGCTTGGGGACATTTATACGTACAAACTAACAACGTCAATTGTGGTTAAACAATTTTAAGTCATTCAAATATTGTTCGTCTAGAACAAATGGGTTCCATATAATCAAGAGACCCATAGGCCACATCGCTCACCTGAGAAGCTTTGACCATTCTGATCTTTTCCAGATTTCCCCCTTTTAATACACATTGCTACCTCACCCTACCCCCATTGATCATAATTTAGGCATTTTGAAATCTACACTACAACAGGATGCTCCCATGTGCAAATAAGTTTCGGATTTTCTGACACAGTGGTTCTTGAGAAGATTTTCAAAGATTTTCCTATATAGTTCTACGTAAAAATTTGATTCCCATTGTGGCCCCATCCTACCCCCGGGGGTTATGATTTGAATTATTTAGAATCTACACTACCTAAGAATATATCCACACAAGTTTCATCTTTTCTGGCCCAGTGGTTGTTGAGATGATTTTCAAAGTTTTTTCTTATATATTTCCATGTAAAATTTTGATTCCGCATAGTGGCCCCGCCCCTTCCCCTGAGTAATGATGAACAATTAAGAATCTACTCTACCCTTTGGATGCTTCCACTTAAGTTAAGTTTTACCTCTTCTGGCACAGTGGTTCTTGAGAAGATTTTTTAATGACCCTACACTTTATTTGTGTTTTCTTGAGGGGACTTAAAAGCAGAGTAAAATCAATATTCTTGGTGATACGTCTCCGTGTGTAACGATGTCAATGGATGAGGTCGTCAGAGAGGGGTCCGTGTGTTTGGTTGACTCGAACCCTAACCCTAACCCTTACCCTAACTCGAACGTGTGTGTTTCTGTAGATATTAATATAAATATTTAAAAAAAAACAAGAGGCCCATGGGCCACATCGCTCACCTGAGTAACTTGGGTGATGCAGATCTTTTTAAAAGATTTGTTCTATATATATATTTCTATGTAAAACTTGGATTCCCCATTGTGGCCCCGCCCTATGCCCGAGGGTCATGATTTTAACAATTTTACATGTACACTACCAAAGGATGTTCCCACATAAGTTTCAGCTTTCCTGGCCAAGTCGTTCTTGAGAAGTGGATTTTCAAAGATTTGTTCTATATATTTCTATGTAAAACTTGGATTTCCTATTGTGGCCCCGCCCTACCCCCGGGGGTCTTGATTTTAACAATTTAGTATCTACACTACCCAAGGATGCTTCCATATAAGTTTCAGCTTTTCTGGCCCAGTGGTTCTTGAGAAGAAGATTTTCAAAGATTTGTTCTATATATTTCTATGTAAAACTTGGATTACCTATTGTGGCCCCGCCCTACCCCCAGGGGTCATGATTTTAACAATTTAATATCTACACTACCCAAGGATGCTTCCATATAAACTTCAGCTATCCTGGCTTAGTGGTTCTTGAGAAGAAGATTTTTAAAAGATTTGTTCTATATATTTCTATGTAAAACTTGGATTCCCTATTGTGGCCCCGCCCTACCCCCAGGGGTCATGATTTTAACAATTTAATATCTACACTACCCAAGAATGCTTCCACATAAGTTTCAGCTTTCCTGGCCTAGTGGTTCTTGAGAAGAAGATTTTTAAAAGATTTGTTCTATATATTTCTATGTAAAATTTGGATTCCCTATTGTGGCCTCGCCCTACCCCCGGGGGTCTTGATTTTAAAAATCTAATATCTACACTACCCGAGGATGCTTCCACTTAACTTTCAGCTTTCCTGGCCCAGTGGTTCTTGAGAAGAAGATTTTTAAAGATTTATTCTATATATTTATTTCTATGTAAAACTTGGATTCCATATTGTGGCACCGCCCTACCCCCGGGGGTCATGATTTAACAATTTAATATCTACACTACCCTAGGATGCTTCCACTTAAGTTTCAGCTTTCCTGGCCCAGTGGTTCTTGAGAAGAAGATTTTTAAAGATTTGTTCTATATATTTCTATGTAAAACTTGGTGTGATAGGGTGATTTATATCTTATATTAATTATTATATTTCAGCATTAAATTAATTCAGTTGAATTATCATGTTTATTTCTTTTCAGCATTTCATTTATTGAATAAATCCACATGGAATTATTTACATCAATCTGTGTTCATTGAGTTATTTATAGATGTATGACATCACAGTGGTCATTTAAACCCCTGTCCCTTTTCTATTTATATCTTGTGTAGTGTCAGGGCCAACTTGGATTTCATTGGTTGGTTTGTTTTCCCTCTCTTTTGGTTTTAGCTTAGTTAATTACTTTTGTTGGAGATCTTGGTCTGACCAGCAGACATTTTGGTATTTGTGTATTTGTTTGTCTATATTGACTTAATTATGACCATGACCAAGACTAGACAGAATGTAAGTTGACTTTTACTAATTTCATTATCTCTATATAATTGTTTATCTATTTAATTCCTAAATATTAATATCCTAATATAAAGTATGAAGATTCAGTATTTGTGATTATTTTATGAATTTGTAAATAATGAAAAGTAATGATTTCATATATTAGTGTATTGTATATTTTTGAGAGCAATACAGTAAAGTTGTGTTTTATTTATGTGCAGATCACTGAGTAAGATTTAACTCATCACATTGTATATTTGGAGAATGGCTTTATATCACATATAGGTATGATGTATATATATTTTGAATATTGTCCATATAATTATATAATTCTGGAAGAGTTCAATATAATTTGATCTTATTGTTTTATCTATTAATTCCAGAGTGTTTATACTTTGTACATATTATTGATTAAGAAAGACAACTCTTAATGTTTTATCCATGAGCACAATTAAAGGGCAATAACTCTTATTTTGACCGTGCTATCTGGCAAGTGAACTTCATGTATGTATTGTTACAAAATATTTAATATATTGTTTATATCTTTCAGAGCTGTGATAATACTCATTGAATATACACTTATCCATATCTACAACATGGCGTTTGTCATTATTTACCTATAAAACGAACCCCATTTCAATGGCATCCACGGTGGGATAGGATTGGCTGACTGACCATTGCGAGAGGTACTAACTGTGAGGATCTCACGCCGAGGAGGATCTAGGATCCACCGACGTATTGTGTTGTGTTTACAGACAGAGACTGTATTGCGCAATCCACTCAACGCTGGACTTTCAGTGAAAGTGACATTCAGCGACGTGTGACCAGTAACATTTCATTTGAACCTTTGTGACTATTTCATTATTGTGATCTTTAGAAGCTTGCCAGCACGGTAAGGTATTTTTATTTTACAATTGTGCTCAAAACACGTGTATTTTGGACTGACAAGTGACAGGCATAATATTTTGTTAAAGTGAAAAGCCTTTTATACCCTTCCTGTATATATTAAGTGTAAATATTATTTATTTCTGAGCAAATTATTGTAGTGTGTGAAAGAAATTAATTCTATTAATCTGATATACCTGGTTTCCACCCCACACTAATTTCTTTTCTCTTGATCAGCTGACCTTGACATTTGTGACCTACATTCAGACTTGAAGGTACAGGTAGTTTGTTTACAGGTGATTTTGAGGTGACAAGTGTGTCTGATTGAGTCTATTGTTTTGATTTAGATTCATTGGTCTATTTCTACAGTATTCAGTAGCTTATTAACCGTATATCACCCCTATAGTCAACATGTGAATTAGTTTATTTAATACCCAGATTACTGTACATTTCAGTACATATATACATAAGGTCACATTACTTTGAGTAATCAGTGTGTTGGTGATTCACCTGTGTCCGTCATTTATTGTTTATACATTGAATTCCTTGTCATTAGTTTGCATTATTGTACCGTTTACTTTGATTTCGCGTAATTTTGTTTACATCGAGTATTTGACCCCTGGCCGAGAGTTCGTCACGCTTGAGTGCACTCTGTGTACTGAAGAAGAGTTATCTTCCTTAAGTAAGTTTGTAGTTAGAGTTATCTTTCATTCTTCAGAACCATTTAGTTATTTAGAAGGTTACTAAGTATTGGATTAAGGTTACATTTATTTAGGATTTAGTTAGTATATTCTTTAAACTTTTATTTATTTTCTTTCATTTGGTAATTTAATTTATTTTTTTATTTCAGCTTATTTAGAAATTTAATTTGAAATTTTGTTTTTCAGGTGAATAATACTTTGCATTTCAGTGAAATTTAGTGTTACATAGAATTTAAAATTTAATTAAGTAGCTATTTAGAATTTAAGTTTAATTAGTTTAATGAATTAGTAAGATTTAATTACCCGACTTCATCTCAGACTCTTCAGATTGGATTACACATTGGATTCTTCAGTTTCAGAGGATGTAGTCTTAATTTACTTAGATGAATTTAGATAATTAAGGTAGATTTAGTTACTAGGTACCTAGCTAGTATTGAGTTATTAAGAAAAGTTTATTTGGAAATCAAACAACAACAACAAATCATCATGTCCGCAGACATTTCACAGGAGGAACTCGATCAAATTGCAAAAGTCTTCAAAGAATTAAACATCAAACCAAAAGCTGATACAGCACATGATTTCAAACAATGGATGACTCAGTATGTTGCACAAATGAATGAGGAGGAATTTGTCAATGTAAAGACAGAACCGCATGCGGATACTGGAACGTCATCAGCATCAGCATCAGGAAGCACCTTTAGTTCCCACATCCCAAAGATCTCTTGCTTTTCTGGAGACGGAAGCAAGAACGACACTACATATGATCTTTGGCGATATGAAGTAGACTGTTTGATCAAGGAGAAGTGTAAGGAGGAGATAATTGCTCAGTCAATTCGGAGATCATTGCGAGGAGATGCAGGCAAGGTTGCTATGAGACTTGGTCCTGGAACCACTGTAACCCAGATATTGGACAAGATGGAAAGTGTGTTTGGTACTATAGAACGAGGAGAGACAATTATGGAACAATTTTACAGTGCGCGACAAGAAAAAGGAGAGGATAGCATGAGTTGGAGTTGTCGTCTAGAGGAGATTTATAGAAAGGCAGTCATCAAAGGAGTTGCAACCAAGGAGGATGCAAATGAGAAGTTGAGATCAAAATTCTGGAATGGACTTCATCAGTGGATTAAGGATATCACTGGATACAAATTTGATGCGTTGACCAATTTTGATGAGCTTAGGAAAGAAATAAGACTTGTAGAAAAGGAACATGAAACAAAGAAGGCACAATCCAACATGGCTATAACATCAAGTGAAACTGAGAAAGGAGATGAGATTAAGGAACTTAAAGGAATGATCCAACAACTCACTACAAAAGTCAGTGCCATGGAACAACAGCGTACAAACAGGAAAGATCTTGGAGAATCGTACGGCAGATTTCCAACACCACAGTCCAAAAGAGGAAATTATGGCGCTGGAAACTTATACAGAGGACATCCTAATTTAAAAAACTACAGTGGTCCTAGATATCCTCAGACATACAACTATGATTATGACTATGGATACAATAGTCAGGAATCTGCTCAAACAGAGGATGGAGAACCTATTATATGCTACAAATGCAGACAACCGGGACATATTGCCCGATATTGTCAAGTGCGAATGGACCATAGCAGGAGGTATTTAAACGTGAGGAGACCTTCGTTGCAGGGCAAACGTTAGGTCAGTACAGGAAAAGCCCTAGTAGCAGTAGAAATAATGAATTAGTAGGAAATACATCGGAAGTGGAAGCAAGTTTGGAGGGAATTTTAATTAGAGCGTTAATTGATACTGGATCTACTGTTTCCACAGTTAGTTACGACCTTTATATGAAGCAACTTAGTCACTTAGAACTCCATCCAATAAAAGAACTTTTACAAGTGGAATGTGCAGATGGTCAACAGTTACCATACTACGGATATATCGAAGCTTCCATCAAAAGTAAGGGAATACCACAATCATTAGAGGAACCACTGCAATTTCCATTGCTCGTTGTACCAACCAGTAACTTCAACAGTCGAGTACCACTTCTGATTGGAACAAATATATTACAACACATGCTAGATGGTGTCAAGGACAAATATGGAGATAAATATCTACAAGATGCTGCTTTATTTACACCGTGGTATCTCGCATTTAGAGGAATGGCATTACGAGAAAAAGAACTGGCTCGGAACAACAATCGATTAGGGATTATAAAATCAGCTGAAAGTCATTGTATTAGCATACCACCAAATTCAACAGTTTCCATTTCTGGATATATCGACAAGGCTATTCCATACCAGTCTACAGCAGCAGTCCTACAAGCTACACCTCGCTCTGTAATTCCATCAGACCTGGATATTGTACCATCACTTACAGACTATAACTATCCAGCCAGTCAGGTGGTAAGAGTGGACATTGACAATATCACTACAAGGACAGTACAAGTTCCACCTAAATCCATCATATGCGAGCTTCAACCAGTGAAAATCGAACCAAATCAAACAGCTTTACCATGTTCTAGCCTCCAAGAAACCAAAGATATCTTAAGTTTGGTGAAGATCGAGCGAGATAAACTTACAGCATCAGAGCAGCAAGGAGCAGAACAATTGTTGAGGAAATATGAGGATGTATTCTCGAAGTCAGACATCGACATAGGACACACTAACATTGTGAAACATAGGATCGATTTACATGACGAAACACCATTTAAGCAAAGACCGAGGCGAATACCACCGGCCATGTTTGAAGAGGTTAAAGATCACTTAAGGAAACTATTAGAAGGAGGAATTATCAGGAAGTCAAAGTCACCATGGTCAAGCAACGTTGTTCTTTGTCGCAAGAAAAACAACGAACTACGCATGTGTGTAGATTATCGCCAGCTAAACCTTAGGACAAAGAAAGACTCCTATGCGCTACCAAGGATAGAGGAAATACTGGATGCCTTAGCAGGAAATAGATTCTTTACCATCTTGGATATGAAAATGGGTACCATCAGGTTGAGTTACATGAAAATCACAAGGAAAGAACTGCGTTTACAGTTGGACCTTTAGGCTTTTATGAATACCATCGCATGCCATTTGGTCTAGTCAACGCACCTGCTACATACAAAAGGCTTATGGAGGAATGTTTCGAAGGGTTACACCTGGATATATGCTTCATCTACTTGGATGACTTGATAATATTCTCCAAGACATACGAAGAACATTTAGATCGTTTGGAAAAGATTTTTCAACGACTAAGAGAAGTAAATCTGAAACTATCACCGAAGAAGTGTGAATTCTTTAAGAGCAAAGTGAAATACGTAGGAAACATTGTCAGTGAGGAGGGAATAGAACCAGACCCGGAAAAGATCAGCAAAGTACAGAACTGGCCGCAGCCAAGAAACTCAGATGAAGTTCGCCAGTTCCTGGGTTTTGTTGGGTATTACCGGAGATTCATTGAGGGATTTTCAACAATAGCACGCCCATTAAATGACCTCCTACCAAATACAAAGAAGAAATCTAGAAAGGGTGTTAGGACATTAAAAGAACCAAACAAGTGGAGATGGGGTAGTGAGCAAGAACAAGCTTTCAACAAACTTAAGGAGAAACTCACAACATATCCAATTCTAGGATTCGCCAATTACTCCTTACCCTTTGAACTTCATACAGATGCCTCATCATCAAGCATTGGCGCTGTATTATATCAGACGCAGGACAACTTCAAACGGGTCATAGCTTACGCTAGCAGGAGTTTATCGAAATCCGAAAAGAATTACCCTGTTCATAAATTGGAGTTTCTGGCTTTGAAGTGGTCTGTATGTGAGAAATTCAGAGATTACTTATATGGAGGAACATTCAAGGTTTACACAGACAACAACCCACTCACGTATGTATTAACATCTGCGAAACTTGATGCGACGAGCCAAAGATGGATTGCAGATCTCGCCAACTTTAACTTTGAGATTCTGTATCGACCTGGATCACACAACGCAGATGCAGATGGACTAAGCAGGATACCAAACCAGGAGATCATAACATCTGATTCCATTAAGACCATATGCAACTCAGCTGTATCCAATCATCCCTATGTACAATGCTTGTCCATATCTCCATCTTCAGTTGACAACCAACTACCAGACTTGAGTGATCAGACAGAGATTGATGTTCGTCATCATCAGTACAATGACCCAGTGTTAAGGTTTTGGATACCATACGTGCGAGATCAGTACAAGCCAGCGAAACACCACTTACCATATAACAACATCCAGTACCATGCTTTACTTCACAGGAATTTTGACAAACTCAGATTAAGAGATGGGATCCTCATTAGAGAAACAACAGTGAATGAGAAAAAGAAGTCACAGATACTTTTACCAAGATCATGCATTGGAACAGTATTATACCATCTTCATACTGACATGGGACATCCAGGCCGTGAGAAAACCATCAGCTTATTAAGAGATAGATTCTATTGGCTCGGTATGACAACAGACACAGAACATTTCATTTCCAACTGTAGAAGATGTCTCTTAAGGAAAACACCAACAACAAGAGCTCCCCTTATAAACATCAAAACATCGCAACCGTTAGAACTTGTGTGCGTAGACTATCTTAAACTAGAGAAATCAAAAGGAGGATACGAAAATATTCTAGTCATCACTGATCATTTTACGCGATTTGCACAGGCTGTACCTACAAAGAACCAAACTGCCAAAACCACAGCTGAGGCACTATACCATCATTTTATTGTCCATTATGGCATACCATCAAGACTACACAGTGATCAGGGAGCAAATTTTGAGTCAAAGATTATACGGGAACTCTGTATCATTCTAGGAGTTGACAAGTCGAGAACAACACCTTACCATCCCATGGGCAACGGCTTAACTGAACGTTTCAACAGAACTCTTTTAAAAATGTTAGGAACACTCGAAAATTATCAAAAACAAGATTGGAAATCTCATATTTCGACTTTAGTTCATGCTTACAATTCAATGAAACAAGAAACTACAGGACAATCACCTTTCTTTCTCATGTTTGGAAGAGAACCAAGACTTTCGGTAGACCTCATTTTTAAAACAGCGGAACCAAATCAACATGAAAACCTTAACTCATACATCAGGTCTTTGAAATCAACATTGGAACATTCATATCATTTGGTGCAGAAATCAATTCAAAAGGCCCAGGGAAGACAGAAGAAGAACTATGATATGAAGGCAAGAGATGCTGTTATTCAGCCTGGAGATAAAGTATTAGTAAAGATCGTTGCATTTGAAGCCACACACAAGTTATCAGATAAATGGGAAGAAGACCCATATATTGTAGAAAGTCAACCGAACAAGGATGTTCCTGTGTATATCGTGCGAAAAGAAAACAACAATACATTTAAGAGAACTTTACATCGGAACCTTTTACTACCAATCGGCCACTTAGATGTTGATTTACAGACAAAAAGGCCTAAGCCAGCACCTAGGAAAAGGATAAAGCCTAGAGTCACAAGAAGAACCAAGCAACTGACTAACTCACATAAGGATAACAGTGACTCAGAGAGCAGCGATGAAGAAATTCTGATAAAGGAGGCAGCTTCCACTGCAAATAGCAGTGATAGTACACCTGCTCCTGAGATAGAAAGTAACCCACAAGAAAATGTATTGGCCAATGAAGAAGAGAGAGCTGAAGATGAGGGTAATGCCGGTATACCTTCACCTGTTGATCATGTTGATGACACAGGTACTTCAGGAACTATAGAAGACACTGATGTGAAGGAAATAGAACCGTCTGCAGATACACAGCAGCAAGCCGAAGCTGATGATGATGATTTGGATGATACCAATTCAGAGGAACATTCAGCCCATGAACAGCAGACTGTACCTAGACGATCTCAGAGGACGAAGAAAACAACATCTTGGATAACCAGTGGAGACTATATAGTAAATCAACAGGTAGCAACACAACAGCCAGACTGGAAGACAAGAGCAGACTATTTACAGACTTTAGCTTCTAGTCATGTATTTCATTCCAGCAACAGCAAAGAACTAGTGGAAAAGGCTCTGATAGACATTATTACAGGTAAGAATTAGTTAGACAAGTACAGAAAGTCAGTTAAGTCAGTCAGTTGAGACAGTTAGGTAAGTGTATATAGTTCTTAGTGATATTCTATGTTTCTATGATTTTATTTTACTTTAAAGTCGTTATTTTTATATGAAATAGTAAATGACGAGGACGTCATTTCACGAAGAGGGGAAGTATGTGATAGGGTGATTTATATCTTATATTAATTATTATATTTCAGCATTAAATTAATTCAGTTGAATTATCATGTTTATTTCTTTTCAGCATTTCATTTATTGAATAAATCCACATGGAATTATTTACATCAATCTGTGTTCATTGAGTTATTTATAGATGTATGACATCACAGTGGTCATTTAAACCCCTGTCCCTTTTCTATTTATATCTTGTGTAGTGTCAGGGCCAACTTGGATTTCATTGGTTGGTTTGTTTTCCCTCTCTCTTTTGGTTTTAGCTTAGTTAATTACTTTTGTTGGAGATCTTGGTCTGACCAGCAGACATTTTGGTATTTGTGTATTTGTTTGTCTATATTGACTTAATTATGACCATGACCAAGACTAGACAGAATGTAAGTTGACTTTTACTAATTTCATTATCTCTATATAATTGTTTATCTATTTAATTCCTAAATATTAATATCCTAATATAAAGTATGAAGATTCAGTATTTGTGATTATTTTATGAATTTGTAAATAATGAAAAGTAATGATTTCATATATTAGTGTATTGTATATTTTTGAGAGCAATACAGTAAAGTTGTGTTTTATTTATGTGCAGATCACTGAGTAAGATTTAACTCATCACATTGTATATTTGGAGAATGGCTTTATATCACATATAGGTACGATGCATATATATATTTTGAATATTGTCCATATAATTATATAATTCTGGAAGAGTTCAATATAATTTGATCTTATTGTTTTATCTATTAATTCCAGAGTGTTTATACTTTGTACATATTATTGATTAAGAAAGACAACTCTTAATGTTTTATCCATGAGCACAATTAAAGGGCAATAACTCTTATTTTGACCGTGCTATCTGGCAAGTGAACTTCATGTATGTATTGTTACAAAATATTTAATATATTGTTTATATCTTTCAGAGCTGTGATAATACTCATTGAATATACACTTATCCATATCTACAACATGGCGTTTGTCATTATTTACCTATAAAACGAACCCCATTTCATTGGTATCCCTATTGTGGCCCCGCCCTTCCCCCGGGGGTCATGATTTTAACGATTTAATATCTACACTACCCAAAGATGCTTCCACTTACGTTTCAGCTTTCCTGGCCTAGTGGTTCTTGAGAAGAAGATTTTTAAAGATTTGTTCTATATATTTCTATGTAAAACTTGGTATCCCTATTGTGGCCCCGCCCTACCCCCGGGGGTCATGATTTTAACAATTTAATATCTACACTACCCCAGGATGCTTCCACATAAATTTCAGCTTTTCTGGCCAAGTGGTTCTTGAGAAGAAGATTTTTTAATGACCCCACCCTATTTTCGTATTTTCTTGATTATCTCCCCTTGGAAGAGGTCTTGGCCCTTGATTTTAACAATTTAGATTCCCCTTTACCCAAGAATGCTTTGTACCAAGTTTGGTTAAAATTGGCTCAGTGGTTCTTGAGAAGAAGTTGAAAATGTGAAAAGTTTACAGACGGACGGACGGACGGACAGACAGACGGACGGACGGACGCCGGGTGATCAGAAAAGCTCACTTGAGCTTTCAGCTCAGGTGAGCTAAAAAGAGCTTAAAATATACTAATCGATTAATATAGTATGAAATACTGATTTTTTAAAATCAAAAAGATGTTAATTTTAACAATAAATATTAAAATCATCAACAACGGTCACAAAACACATCAGACCTGTAGATCTTATCAACCTCTAAGTAAAGTAATAAAAACAGATTCTTCTGATCTGAGACACTTTTAAGACATTGACTTAGTGTCTCTTCTCTTACACTTCGACCGGCTTCATGGTTACAGCTGTGGTGTCTGAAAAAAATTACATCCTTATAAATAAATCACATGAAATCACACGCATCATTCCATGTAAATTATGTTATCCAGGACATGTATAAATTCACTAAAACTGAAATCCAAGGGAGAAAAAAAGGATGTACCACACTGTAAAGTCGGTATGCCGTTTATGAAGACCTGTTCACAAGGCATCTCGGAACAATGTGCAATAGCGTGAGAAACGGGTTTTTTCTCAGCCCTCCTTCACTGCAGGTGCAGTTATGTAACACACACCTGATCCAGTGCGATACTGTGGGAAATTTGCGGCAGGAATGAAGTAAAATGATGTGATTTTTTAACCATTTTTGTACACAATAAATAATTACTTCATTACACTTACCTAAACATGATAGAATATCCCCCGAGGTGATCATTTCGATGGTTTTCTCCCCCTGATGACAAAATTTTTGGTACTGGCTTATAGTTCCGCATTCTCCTCTCACTAATAACTGTTCAATTCTCACGTCCGTTTGGAGGTTTTCTAGCCAGCACTCGACCTCCACATATTTCGCCCCGTAGACACATACACATGCTCCCGAACATGTGACATAGTCTCCGGCAAAGTATTTGCACTCCTGACAAGCGCTTGTAAACAAAACGATGTTGAAAAATAAACTGAATACAATTGTATTTTCCATTTTAGTGATACCTTAATTTAATAATTAACGAGTTCAAAATATAGCTCTGGTGGACTTTTATCTAAGGGTGTATACTGGTCAATGTGGTCATCCTTTCTTTTCACTCCTGATTTTATTCACTTATCAACTGATTACACTGATTAAAATTGATGTACAGTGCATACAATCATAAAAAAAGTCACTGAAATTGATCAGAAATGTGCTAATTGATCGTTAGGAACTGATTGTAAAAATGTCATCGGAATAATTTCTGTGGCATGTTTCAATTACAGATTCACTACGGATTATTTCCGTTATTTCCTGATTATGACAATGAGCACACGGCGGGTGTGACCGGTCAGCAGGGGATGCTCACTCCTCCATGGCACCTGATCCCACCTCTGATGTTTCGGAGGTCCGTGTTTGCTCTGCTCTTATTTTGTATTTTTGTTTAATGGACGTCGAGATTGAATACTGTTCGTTATTTCCATATCCTTATTCACACTTTTAATTTCACGCTTAAGGATTTTTTTTTTCTCGTCTCTCTCTGATTAGAAAAAATGATGACCAGTACATATTTTACATTTTTTCTCTCGTCGGCAGATTCACTGTAGACATTTCAAAATCCTAAATTTATTATCATTCAAATTGGGTACTCATATCACGTGTTTTCCCCCCAATAAAAAGAGAAATTATACCCTTCAAACTTTACCTATCTCTAAAAAGATGGATAAGTATGTTCATTTATATTTTTTTTATACACATTCGATGAATACTTGGGCGCATTGAATTTTTTTTTATCAGTGACTTTTTTTTCTTTAACCAGATGCATATGTCAAGACATCAAGGAGATGACCAGGGATTTATCCCTGGTCATAGAAAAGCTCGAAGGGCTTCCATGTCCGTAAGTACTTTTCTCAATTTTTTTTTTTTGTTACTAACGAATTTTGTCATTTCTTTAATAGATAATAAAAATAATTTTTTTTGTCTTATTAGTTTTGCTGTAACTTATGGAAAAAGAATGAGGTATGACATTTCTTTTATGAAAGTAAATTTATTATACAAATATTTTTTAAAAAGAATTAAGACTTTACACTTTTATAGATAGTAAACCGGTATAAAATAAGACTAGAAATGGTTTCATTCAATGCCAGTTAATTCCATCTACAATATCTCACTTCTGTCATTTTAATATGAAGTCTTTGATAATTACTTTTTTTTTTAAATTCTCATATTGACACGTGTGTTGTTTCAGCCCCCCAGACAATAAGTAAGTAACATTAGTTTTACATCATTACCTGATATTTAAATCTTTCACATCGCTTCATTCAGAAATGTCATTCCGGTTTTTTTTTTCCATTTAGGAAAGAAGAAGAGGAACCCCTAAAGTTAGTAGATTAATGTGAATAAAACAAGAAAGTACATTTATCGTCATTTTAAATTTACTGAAACATAACTAGAAATACTGTCATTAACCGTCTGTAATTTCCATCTACAATTTCAACTACTGTAATTTATCGTGAAGACCATTATCATTTCATTTTTTATATATTCTCATATTGAACCGTGTGTTGTTTCAGCACTCCAGACAAGGAGTAAGTAACATTAATATTACCATCATTTACTGTTATTTCAAGATAGGACGCATCTAATTAAATCTACAATTTCCCTTTCCTACTGTTTTAGAGAGGTCATAGGTGGGGAGAAAGCAGTTGAGGGGTTAGTAGACTGAATAAACAAGAAAATAGACTCAATCATAAACTTTATGATATTTGATTTCTTCCAAAAAGATGTAACACCTTTTAAAATCTTATGCGTATTCCGTTATTTCTTCCTTTTTCATTTCATTTTACATTAAGATTTACTGTATTATTATATAAACCTATGATCATGAAGAAAAATGATTTTAAGTTAAATAATCAGAGAAATGCATTTCTTTTATTTCAATAAAGAATATTTTAAATCATTTAAATTTTATAATATATCTCATATCTCATTCTTTAATCTTTTCTTTACCATTTATTTCCTTTTTTTTAATTTTATCTCCATTACTTTTTCTTTATAGCGAGCCACCAAACGCCCCGAAACGTCCCACGTAAATATACTTTTTAAGTTCTTCATCTTTGTCATTAAAAAAAATACCATTCTTATTAGTCGAGTTTAGTCTAATCGAGTTTCTTTTGCTTTTTAGACTAAGAAGGGTTATCACCCTGACCCAGTGAGTAAAATTTTATATTTCGGATACAATTGATATTACATTTAATCTTTTGTCGTTCATTACATATATATTTCTTATTATTAATTACGTCTCCTTATTGTAGACCATCCTCCGATATCGAAGATCCACTTATTATAGAGGCCATCAGCCTGGAGTATGTATTCGAATTTTTATAATAAAATAAATCATTACAAGTGTTATAAAACAAGAGAGCGATTTAACTACTTTTTCAATATAAATGCTGTGGGAATATTAATATTTTTATTCATTAAATTCTTTCTTTCAGAGAGGAGTGGGATGGGGAGTAAGTAATTTTTTTTTTCAATTTTTGATCTTTTTTCAATACGTTAAAATAATCTAATTTTAATCTAATTAAATTTAATCTCATTTTTCAACGGAAGAAAGTGAACGAATCGTTTTTAGTTTCGTTTTCCAGTAATAATAAATTTCGTGTCGAAAATTAATGTTAAACTGATTTCACAATTACAGTGATTACATACCCCCTAGCCAAAACCCAACGAAAAGGTAAGTTGTGTGGTTTTTTTTTGGATTTTCAGTAATTCAGTTCCTTCTTTCCAACCGATGTAGAGAAAAAAAAAATTAATTACTATCAGTTTCATTATAAGTCAGTTAATATTAATTTGTTTTATGATAGTTAGCAAAGTTTTTTTCCGATATAACAATATTGGGGTACATTGTAATTTATTTCTCTTTTCTTTGCTTTCAGAAACAAAAAGGAATGATTTTTTGTTGTGACAAAAAATAAAAGGATCACAAAATTATTTCTTGGTTGTGTGTTGATTTCATTCAAAAAGGGAGTCACATTATAGTGGAATGTATGCCGATGGTTAGCGCTTATTTGATTGTTTATACGATATCTTGTGTATTTCTTTTTAAAAAATAAATACACAAGATATCGTATAAACAATCATTTAATATCTGATCTTCGGTATGCTCGATTTTAAATCATTGATCGTACTTTAGTAGTACTGTGTGTTGATTTCATTTAAAAAAAAGAAAAACTTTACAGTGAAATGTATGCCGATGGTTAGAGCTTATTTGATTGCTAGACATCGTGTGTATTTCTTTTTTTTTTTTAAATACACAAGATATCGTATAAACAATCATTTAATATCTGATCTTCGGTATGCTCGATTTTAAATCATTGATCGTACTACAGTGTGTGTTGAGTTTATTCAAAAAAAAAGAAAAACTTTGTAGTGGAATGTTTGCCGATGGTTAGAGCTTATTTGATTGCTAGACATCGTGTGTATTTCTTTTTTTTAAATAAATACACAAGATATCGTATAAACAATCATCTAATATCTGATCTTCGGTATGCTCGAATTTAAATCATTGAGTGTATTACAGTAGTACTGTGTGTTGAATTCATTAAAAAAAGAAAAACTTTGCAGTGATATGTATGCCGATGGTTAGAACTAATTTGATTGCTAAACATCGTGTGTAATTTTATACACAAGTTATCGTAAACAATACATTCATATCTGCAGGTTATACAGTACAACTTATACGATCTTCAGTATCCCCCCTCTTGATTTGTGCTTAAAGGTACGTCATGGAAATGTACCACATAGTGACCTTTATGAAACAAAACCCAGCATCTTGCTCTCTCTGATACTGTTAAAGATACCTATTTAGGTTCTGATAAATCCCTGAATTTGATCTCATTCAATTTACCGTAGTATTTCTCCTCCGACATATTATCGTCACGGCCACAGAGATGTCTTCATGTGTTTAAACGTATTCATTTGACAGTTTATATGTTTTGAATAAATCGTGATGGATACAAAGATGCCTTCGCGCATGGATAAATTGCGAGGAGTGGATTTAAAATACAAAATGTATTCTTTGTTATACAAGAATCTACCGCATTTCTCTCAGTTCTTACTGAATTAGATAAAGATAACATTATATTTACTTCAGTATCTTAATGAACTCTTCAGAGGGATAATAAGTATTTTCAAATATTATTTCGCAGTTTAATTTTTTCATTGATCTTACACCCTTATTCTCGCGGTGATGTCTCCTCCGAGTTCACCAGCACTCAGTCCTGATCTGGCTGTCTAAGATGTGTCCTCCAGATTTACCATCCTTGACTTACTTCCATTGTTCTCGGTCATGGTGATTCCCCTCTTCGGGTCGACCCGCGTTTATCCCTGACCTTGCTTCATTGTTCTCTGTCCCGGTCAAGACTCCTAAAGGTCAACCCGCGGTCAACCCTATTGTTCTTTCCATTGTTCTCCAAATCAATAGGCCCATTGTTTACCCCCCCCCCCCCCATATGTCGGCTATCGTACTATTATATAATTTTTCAAAGCATATATTTGAAGCAAATAATGAGTTAATTGACATTTGTATTAAGTTAATATGAAATAGTATACTTGGAAGATTCTTCTTGTCATACATTTCACGTGTTATAAAGAGTTTTTTGTATTTAAGATGTCTACCTTCAAGAACAACCTTCTTGGTCTTCTCGAGCATGCCCGGAAACACTTATAAAAAACAGCATTTCTAAATTGAAGAGAATGCACATTCTCCCGGAGGTACGGAAGCAGATATTAGCCACAATGGATATCTCCATCCAGCAGAGTCGTGTACCTGATGGCTTTGAAACGAAGATTATCCTCTTCCGGTTTGGAGAGTCTGGTGACATTGGATGTAGATCCCATCCTTATACAAGAACAGACTGTTCACGTTGCATTTATTTTGAGTGGCACCCCAGATATTGGTGTTTTTTGTGGTCTAGACAGAAAGTCCAGCGATTTGTCGGGGATGGAGGTATACTCTCCAGTCGCTTGTCATTTAAGGAGTGCTGTAATTTCCAGTCCAATTAATTTGGTCGACTTCTAGATGTGAAGCCATCCCTACGACAGTTTCTTCATGACGGTTTTTCAGTGCGCATCGTGCAACTTTATAAAGACACTCCTCATGTTAGGCCCGAAACCAGTCTACATCCTGTGTCCAGAGCCATAGTCTACTGCAATATGTTCAATCAGTCAACCGTTAAGAGTTTCGACAAAGTATGTGTCCATTTGCAGACAAAACATCAACACCCTTCTCACACTGAGATGTCGCCTGGAGTATGTGGTCGGTCCCAGCGAAGTGTTGACAGATATAGATCTGTAACGTGGTTGAGCCAGGCTTTCTCCAAATGACAATCAAGATAGCTCCAATTAACGAAATTTATTTACAAAATGGAGAAAAAAATATATTTACATAATCACACTAACACTCACACACACTTGCACACCTCTCTTTCACATATACTTGTAGGGAAAAAAAATCAATAAACCTTATAACTTGACAGACTGACAGACTAAATGTTTCTTTATAAAATTATCTCAGAAATGATTATGATTTATTTTGTTGCCCTGTAATGTTCACTTCAACAATATGCTCAGGTTAATCAATCCTCCGATCGCTTCTGGGGCTGTAGTCCCGGAACTTGTAGAAAGGCGATGATAACCATTAGAAAAAACTTGACTGTCCCATCTGGATCGTAAGCTCACTCAGCTACGTCCACTTCACCAACATCATAACGTACTCTTAGATCATAAGCTCATTCAGCTACGTCCACTTCACCAACATCATTGCGCACGGTCTGCTCTTCCGTGACCAACATCAAAACGCTACAATTTACAGGACTCATAAATGTCTAATATGGCAACATATTATAATGGCAACTCTTAATGATGTAATATTTAGATAAAGTATAAATGAAATATGTCTGTCTGAATAGTTCAACAAGTTATGTTTAAAAGCATACATTGTATAATTGTAATTTCAAAACAATATGGCGACCACTTCCGGCTGTCACTTCCGCCCAATACATTTAAAGAATTCGCCAAAGAAAAATATCGAGCACAAAAATACACTTGAAGAAACACTCAAAAGTGATACAAATAAAGTCATACAATATTCTATCGACAGTAAAAGAACTGGGTATTTAAACTCTCGCTACCGATACACTTGACTGTCCACACAGGTAAGTTAGACAAGTGAATGTAAGCCAAGGTTATATTTAGATTACTCGATAAACAAGAATACTTACAAAATACACTAAAAGAATAAATTCAAAAAACACAAAATATACATACCACGGTCTGCTCTTCCGTGCCTTTGTTAATAGATAGGCTCTGTGCGTTGCATACTGCAAAATATACTGCCCCTGCAGTAAACTCGACTGCCCTCTAATGTATGTGTTACTCACACGGCAGCTCACCCGGGAATGTCCCAGCCAATTTTTAATCACGTGACTTTTGCAACGACAAAGAACTATGGGAAATCATTGTTACAGGCCGCAAAGCTTACCTGATACACAAGTGATTGTCACACACGTCCCCCCTTTTCAAGAAAATTGTCTACATTTTTTTCAAAAACCTACAATCACTTGAAATCACTGAAACTAACAAAATACTGAACATATTTAAAAAAATTACCTCAACATACCTTGTATATATGTCTACACACGGCTCAAATAATCTGCTCCGACGTTGTCACTGCCTTTGATGGCCACAATCCGGAAACGGTATTGTTGTAGAAGTAAGGCCCATCTCATCAATCGAGAATTCTCTGTTTTTGACTTGTTCAAATAAGTGAGGGGCTGGTGGTCTGTTTCTAGGATGAACTCTCTACCGTAAAGATACTGGTGGAATTTCTGTATACCCCAAACCACGGCTAAACATTCTTTCTCAATTACTGCATATGCCCTTTCTCTGTTCTGAAGTTTCCTGCTTGCATAATAAGGATATGGAAATAACGATCAGTATTCAATCTCAACGTCCATTAAACAAATATACAAAACAAGAGCAGAGCAAACACGGACCTCCGAAACATCAGAGGTGGGATCAGGTGCCATGGAGGAGTGAGCATCCCCTGCTGACCGGTCACACCCGCCGTGTGCTCGTTGTCATAATCAGAATATAACGGAAAAAATCCGTGGTCAATTCAGTGTATAAATAATGGACTAACAATTGGTATGAAAAACGTCAGTCAGCATTGCATTCAATGATAAATTGTATTTGCTGACAAGGTCATTGTATCGACCATAGAGCATAAGCTATTGGTAATTTTTCGTCACTTTCAGTTTGAAGTAGCACAGCTCCAATACCATTGTCAGACGCGTCAGTGCGTAGAATAAATGTCTGTGTGAAGTCAGGCAACTTAAGAATTGGTTTAGCACAAAGTAATTGCTTCAGTGTATCGAAAGCTAGTTGTGTACTATCCGTCCACTTTACTTGGTTAGGTTGTCCCTTTTTCGTCAAATCTGTCAGAGGAATCGCTATAGTAGAAAAGTTTGGTATAAACTTTCTATAAAACCCTGCTAATCCTAAAAATGATCGAACTTGTTTCTTTGTCTGCGGGATAGGTGCCTTCTTGAGAGATTCAATCTTATCTAGTTCAGGCTGTAATCCTTTCTCTCCAATGACATGTCCTAGGCAATCAATTTCTGAATACGCAATGAAGCATTTTGATGGTCTAGCTGTTAATCCAGTATTGCGAAGACGAGTAAGAAGTTCAGATAGTACCTTCATATGTTGTTCCCAGGTATCTGTGAAAACCATGATGTAATCGATAAAGCTATCAACGTCATCCATGCCATGCAACAACTTTCTCATCAATCTGTTGAACGTTGCCGGCGCATTCACTAGCCCAAACGGCATCGTTGTGAACTGGAATAATCCACTTGGTGTTGTGAATGCTGTAAGTTGTCTACTTTCTTTCTCCATGGGTACTTGCCAGTATCCCTTACTAAGATCAATCTTGGAAACATATTTTTTCCCTGACATTTTCGCAAAGATACTTTCTGAGTTTGGCATTGGTTCTGAATCAAATACTGTAACGTTATTTAGTCTTCTGAAGTCCACGCAGAATCTATTTGATCCATCCTTCTTCTGTACAATGACAACAGGTGCACAATAAGGTGAAGATGATGGTTCTATGACTTTTAGCTGAAGCATCTTCTCAACTTCTTCTTTTATTGTCTTTTCTGTATGGAATGGAAGAGGATATTGCTTTACCCGAACTGGTTCTTTTGTTGTCAGTTCAATTTTGTGTTCCACCAAGTTTGTAGTACCAGGTTTATCAGTTAGAATATCCTGGAATGATTCCAATAGCTTCCGTACCATAAGCTGTTGATCTGGCTTAATCCCACTTGAAACGTTAATGTCTTTGTAAGTTTCTGTTTGTACTGACGGAGGTAATGAAATTGACATTTCGTTGTTATCCATGTTCCCTTCATCAATCAATGAAACAGAGCAAAGTGATAAAACTCCACAGTGTCCGTCATCTCTGTCAACGTACTTCTTTAACAAGTTTACGTGTAGGGTTTTAATCTTTCCTTCAGCATCAACTTTGTAGTCCATCTCCCCCATCTTCTCTACAATCTTATAGGGTCCTTTCCATTGCATAAGGAGTTTATTTGCCTTGGTTGGTAACAGTATCAATACTCTGTCTCCAGCTTTCATCTGTCTAGCTCTTGTTTTCTTATTGTAGTATTTTCGCTGTTTCCTCTGGGCTTTCTGTAACTGTTCATGAGCTATCTTACAGGTATCTTTCAATCTTTCTCTAAGGTCGATAACATATTCGTAGGTGGATTTTACTTCTTCATCTGGTATATCTTCTGTCCATAATTCTTTCAGTATTTCCATTGGTCCTCGCACTTTGTGTCCATATAAGAGTTCAAAAGGTGAAAAACCTAAACTGTCTTGTGGTACCTCTCTGTAGGCGAATAACAAAGCATTCAAATATTTGTCCCAGTCTTTTGGTTTTTCCGTACACATCCTCTTTAGCATCTGCTTTAGAGTGCCATTGAATTTCTCAACAAGTCCATAACACGTTGAGTGGTAAGGTGTAGTAGTTATTCTTTTCAACGATAGTAAACGACTGACTTCTTTCATTACATCTGATGTAAATTGTGATCCTTGATCGGTTAACATTTCTCTTGGAACTCCAACACGACTAAATACATCAACTAAAGCTTCCGCGACACGTTCCGTCTCTATACCAGATAATGCTACTGCTTCGGGATAACGAGTTGCATAGTCAATTATGGTCAAGATGCATCTGTTGCCTCTAGTAGTTCTTGGCTCTAGTGGTCCAACGATATCTACCGCAATACGTTGGAAAGGTTCAGAAATTACTGGCATCTGACCAAGTGGAACAGGAGGTATTCTTCCCTTTGGAATGGTTTTCTGACACACGTCACAAGAATTGCAAAATCTTTTGATGTCTGCTTGTACACCTGGCAAATAAAATTCTGATGTCACTCTGTCTGTAGTTTTCTTTATCCTCGTGACCCCGCCCCTCATCCTCCCCGACTTCCTCATCGTAGTCCAATTCCACCGTGTGTGACAATCACTTGTGAATCAGGTTAGCTTTGCGGCCTGTAACAATGATTGTCACAAGATCCCACGTCAATCCTCCGTTCCTCTGAGTTAGGGAGACTGATCCACCATCTTCTTGTCCCATTCCACCTAGAGAACGATTCCCTTTGCCTTGGTTTGAGGAGAGTTGGCCACTACTTAACACTTAACACAGGAATTCCCAAATTGTGTAGAGAGAGGAAGGAGTTCTTGGAGCCATAACCTGACCTGGAAGGCCTACCAAAGTAAGTTTGCGCTGGGTTTTTATATGTATAAAAAAAGAATACATCTTCAATAATTTCACTCCTTTAAAAAAATTGACAAGTATGTGTTGTAATGATTTTCATTCTTTCAAATACAGGATACCCTTTTTTCGAATTTCTTATCAGTGACTTTTTTTAACCAGATGCATATGCCAAGACATTCGCGAAATGAGCAGATGTATTTGCCAGGATATAAAAGATATGACCAGGGAATTGTTCCTGCTCATCAACAAGATAGAAAATTTGCCCTGCCCGTACGTACTTTTCTCACATTTTTTGTTTCTAACGAATTATGTCATTCCTTTGATAGGTAATAAAAATAATTCCATTTTTTTTAACCTTATTAGTTATGCAATCAGGTACGGGAAGAGATCAAGGTATGACATTTCTTTTTCTTTTACGAGCGTTAATTTTCTATACAAATATTTAAAAAAAAGAAATAAGACTTTACACTTTTATAGATCTGTTATCATTAAAATAAGCAATGTTTCATTCACAGTCGGTCAATTCCGTCTACAATATCTAACTTCTGTAATTTAATATGAAAGCCTTTATAATTTCTTTATTATATTCTCATATTGGAACGTGTGTTGTTTCACACCAGGGCCGTAAGTACTAACTACCGTTGAGGCAAGGGAGGAAATTGCCTCCTCTAGATTTTCGTTTATTTTTTTTCTCTGCTCTTGTTTTGTATATTTGTTTAATGGACGTTGAGATTGAATACTGTTCGTTATTTCCATATCCTTACTTAAATAATTTTATCTTTTTCTTGGGAAAAGTCAGTTTCGTATTTATTATTGTTTATATTTACAAAAGCCTTCAGACAATATTGAAAATGGGAATTACGATTGAAATTCATTTGATCATATCTATCCAAAATAGTACATAAATAGGTAATATAATAAAGTGGTAAGCATTCTCAAAATCAAGGAAATGGTCCAAAATTGAGTCGTTAGAAGCAATTTTTGAGGGAGGCTTCAAGCAATTTTTTGCGGGGGGCTTCGCCTCCCGCACCCCCCGATCTCTGGGAGCCTCAATCGGCCAAACCCCTGCCTCCTCTATCTTTTATCCCTAGTTACGGCCCTGGACACTGAGTAAGTAACATTAGTTTACTATCATTAACTGTTATCAAAATCATTCACACTACTTCATTCCTTAATGTCATTCCGGTTTTTTTTTTTCATTTAGACCAGGAGAGTTCAAGGAGTAAATTGTCGATAGACTTAAACGTGAATAAAACAAGAAGTAAATTCATCGTTATTTTAAGTTTACCAAAAACCATCTGTAATTTCCATCTACAATTTCAACTTCTGTAATTTGAACGCCTCGGAGAGACCGGTTGCTCGGGTCAGTGATGAGGCCCCTTTACCTAATGTTTTATTGTGTTATTTGGTTTACAATTTAAAGGTCTTTAAACAAAAGCTAAAGAAAAGTAAAATTATAATTAGGTTTTACTGTTAGTTTAGGTTATGAAGAATTGTGGTATGGACACCCAGATATAGTTTTGATGCCGGACGACCACAACAAACAGCAAGATTACATACCCCTTGTCTTTTATGAAGAATCCAATGTAAGTATACTTCAAGTTATTCATCTTTGTAATTAAAAAAATACCATTCTTATTAGTCGGGTTTAGTCTAATCAAGTTTCTTTTCTCGTTTGTTTTTTAGTGCGAGGAGGGTCATCGCCCTTACTCACTGAGTAAAATTCTATATTTGGGTTACTATTCATTTTTCTTTTAACCCTTTGCCGTTCAATACATATATATTTCTTATTATTAATTACGTCTCCTTATTGTAGACCCCCGCAAGAATTCGGAGACTCGGTGATCATAGAAGCATTTGACTTGCCGTATGTATTCGATTTTTTTTTTATAATGAAATAGATCATTGCAAGTGTTGTAAAAAAAAAAAGAGCGCTTATCTGTTTTTTCATTACAAATGCTGTGGGAATATTGATATTTTTATCGATCAAATTCTTTCTTTCGGAGGGGAGTGGGGTGTGGCGTACGTACTTTTAAAATTTATGAACTTTTCTTTTTTCGGGTCCTTCTTCAATTCGTAGAAAAATCATTTTCAACGTAAGAAAGTGAAAAAATTGTTTTAGATTCGTTTTCCAGTATTAATGATTTTCGTGTCGACATTGCAAAATTAATGTTAAATTGATTTCACAACTAGAAAACTGACCAGTCAGCAAGGGCCCCGCCACGGGGTACAATTAATAGGGTGCAACTTACGGAATGATTAAACAAGAGGCCCACGGGCCTTATAGGTCACCTGAGCATTATGCAACAACTTTCCAGTTACAGTGTATTGAATTTGATTCAATAACATGTTTTAAGCCAGATGCTATATGGCATTCACAATTTTGAAAAAGCACCATTGATCATCATAACAATAAACTTAGCAGTCGCTTAGCTTGGTTACTGGATACCCATATGCAGGGTAGGGGAACAAAAATGCACTCCAACTAATCAGTAATATTCATCAATAATCAGTAGTGCCCCTAACAATCTGACATAAACCCCTGACCCTAGGTTGCAAAAATTTTTAAAAGGCACCCTTAAAATTGCCTATCAAAAAGTAAATGAATGTTTTATAAATACAAAGGACCAGATTTCAAACAATTAATTCATTTCCAGTATATAAGTAGAGCCCCCCCCCCTGACCCTGGGGCCTTGAAATTCACAATTCTGCAAGATTAGGGCCCTTGCTCATCATAACTACATAGGTAGTTCATCTGCTTCATACCCAGAGACAGAGAAGAAAGTTTTCAAAGATTTAGTGTATTTTAACTATATAATCAATAGAGCCCCACCCTAACACCAGAACCCCTGACCCTGGGGCCATAAAATTCACAATTTTTGTAGAGGCACTCTTGCTCATCATAACTACGCACTTAGTTGGTTTATTTAATACCTAGGAGCAGAGAAGAAGATTTTCAAAGAATTCATGTAATTTCACTATATAATCAATAGAGCCCCCCCCCCCCCCCAACACCAGAATCCTTGACCCTGGGGCCATAAAATTCACAATTTTTGTAGAGGCACTCTTGCTCATCATAACTATGCACTTAGTTGGTTTATTTAATACCTAGGAGCAGATAAGAAGATTTTCAAAGAATTCATGTAATTTCACTATATAATCAATAGAGCCCCCCCCCCCCACCACCACCACCAGAACCCTTGATGATAGGGCCATTAAATTCACAATTTTGGTTGAGGCACACTTGCTCATCATAATTATGCACTTAGTTAGTTTATATAATACCTAGGAGCATAGAAGAAGATTTTCAAAGAATTCTTGTATTTTCACTATATAATCAATAGAGCCCCCCCCCCCCCCCCCCCCCCAACACCAGAATCCTTGACCCTGGGGCCATAAAATTCACAATTTTTGTAGAGGCACTCTTGCTCATCATAACTATGCACTTAGTTGGTTTATTTAATACCTAGGAGCAGAGAAGAAGATTTTCAAAGAATTCATGTAATTTCACTATATAATCAATAGAGCCCCCCCCCCAACACCAGAACCCATGATGATAGGGCCATAAAATTCACAATTTTTGTAGAGGCACTCTTGCTCATCATAACTATTTACTAACTTACTTGGTTTATTTAATACCCAGGGGCATAGAAGAAGATTTTCAAAGAAATCATGTATTTGTACTATATAATCAATAGAGCCCCACCCTAACACAAAAACCCCTGACCCTGGGGTCATAAAATTCACAATTTTGGTAGAGGCACTCTTGCTCATCATAACTATGTACTTAGTTGGTTTATTTAATACCCAGGAGCAGAGAAGAAGATTTTCAAAGAAATAATGCATTTTCACTATATACTTATTTAGCCCCGCCCTAGCACTAGAACCCCTGACCCCAGGGCCATGAATTTCACAATTTTGGTAGAGGACTCAATGCTGATTACAATCATACAAATAGTTTGACTGCTTGATGTCCAGGAGTAAAGAAGAAGATTTATAAAGATTGCATTAATTTTAGTGGTTTTGGCCCCACCCCTTAGGCCCCAGGGGGGCAGGGATCATGAAATTCACAATTTTTGTTCCCCTTCACCCATAGATGCTCTGTGCCAAATTTGGTTGAAATTGGTTCAGTGGTTGCAGAGAAGAAGCTGAAAATGTTCAAATGTTAACACACGACACACGACGGACGACGGACGACGGACGACGACGGACGAACACGGATAGCAATAGGTCACCTGAGTTTACTCAGGTGACCTAAAAACTGTTTGAAGAATAAGCAACAGCAACTGTACTCTTACAATTTCAAGATAATTCCTGCATATTCAAAAACCTGAAAATAATACCCTTGTATTTACATTAGGAAGTAAAGAACAATTTAACATTGAATGTATATTTAAACAATTAGGAAGCTTGTGTTATATAAAATGCCAGCCTTCAATGAACGCAAATATCTTGAAGACTTGACCTTAACTTACAAAAAAACAGCAGTTGCATGCAAAGGTTTTCATATCTTAAAGTGACAGATAAAGAAAAGCCTACTAAATATTCTGCAGCAGGCTAGATAATTAATCCCAAGGGATTAATTGTACCTCTCTCATCATTTTCTTCTAAAGTTACAAGTAGAACTTTTTCAGTATTAATGATAGAATGGGGTTTTTATACGCATAAAAATTAATTATTATCATTTTCCTTACAAGTCAATTAATATCAATCGTTCTTATGATAGTTAGCAAACTTTTCAAAAACAACGATTAGATATTGAGGTACATTATGATTTATTTTTCTTTTCTCTGTTTTCAGAAAAAAAACCCAGAATAATTGTTTATTTTGTTTAATAAAATGGATCACAAAATTATTTCTTGGTTGCACTGTGTGCTGATTTCATTCAAGAAAGGAGGAATATTGTAGTTGACAATAATGTATTCCGATGGTTAGAGCTTATTTGATTGCTATACATCGTGTGTATTTTTATACACAAGTTATCGTCAACAATCAGTATCTGATCTTCGGTATGCTCGATTTTAAATGACCACTCGGAGTGAAAGTCATGATCATCCAGACACCTATATTAATTTTGACACCCTGCTCTCTCAGATACAGTAAAAGGCATGGGTGAAGGGTCTGATGTGCTGTTTGTTTTATGTGAAACGAAAAAGCATGCCTGTTGTTAAATGTTTTACGAATGTTAGAAATCGATACTGTTAAAGATACAGATTTAGAGTTTGATGTGTTTGTTTTAACGACGACCACACCCATAGTTATACGTTTTTTTATTGGTAGAAGTCGTATTTTTTTCCCTAATAGATTTTGCTGACCTGCTGGTTTGAACATATTTTATTGTTTTGATGTTATAACAAAAGGATTGGACACAAGTTCTTAAAAACTTAGAACGTCCGCTCCTTTAAATGACCTGCTCTCTCGGATACTGTTATCTGGTAACCTTTACAACACATTACTGTACTCATTGTATACAAACAACTTCAGGTCGGTGAGGCGTCCAGACTTGGTCACAAAGAAATCATGCATGACCTTGCTACATTGTTCCCTTTTTTCTGGTGACGGTCACAGAGATGTCTATATAAATGTACTCTATGCGATGGTTAATCTTTCCTGTAGCTAATACACACGGATGGATGAATCCGATAAGGTACCCTATTAAAAATACTTCAGTATTCAATTGTATTCTGTATCTCAAATTAGACATATTTTTTTTATGACCTTACCCCATTCTCGCTCGTGACGGTCACTGTATTTTCAAAAATAATTTTATGTACTCTTTCGATCAGTTATTATATTTTGACAACATAGGCAGTCAATATAGATCAATAAATTAAATAAGGGGATCATTCAAACTTCGGAGGGACGATAAAATTGAGTATTTGTACTCTATTTCACAGTTTAGTTTTATATATGACCATTGTTCTCGCTCACGGTGATGTCTCTTCCATGTCCCCCAGCGGTCCATAAGTCGGATGAGACCGTATAAACCGAGGCCCCGTGTCTCAGCAGGTGTGGCACGAGAAAAATCAATCCCTGCTGAACGACCGTAAGTGCCTAATTTTGCAGCCCTTCTACTAGCATGTTGGATTTATCGGAACCACCCAAAAATTTTAGTAGCATACAGATCTTCCCCTTCGGTTGACTCCGCGAAGGGAAATTAGATATTGCAAGTGTGGATAAGACATTTCCTGCCAAGTTGAAATCTGCAGAAATATACAAATAAATTAATATCCATGATAATGATTAAGTATTTAGTTCGATAAAATTATCTAAAAACCCATCCCCAACCCCCTGTTTCAACGGAAAGCAGACGAAATGAGAGCCTCTGTCTACTTTGTATAGCGCGAAGCGTTAATCTGTCGCCTGGGGACATTTATACGTACAAACTAACAACATCAATTGAGATTAAATAGCGTTAAATCGTTCAAATAATGTTCGTCTGGCACAAATGGGTTCAGCCAGGGAACTATAAACCTATGTTCTAAGGGTTACTATAAAGGTCCCTGGTTAAATATTTAAATAATATTTTAAAAAATGTAAAATACATGTACTATTCTTGTATCAATACTACTACAATCATTTCTGTCAGTTTCATCAATTCTATATGGATTATTTCCCTTCATCTCTGCTGTTTAATTAGTACAAGCTTTCCAGAAAAAAAAACCCGATTTCTATACAATGAGATTCTTCCTTTTATCTCTACAGATACTGTAATTTTATTGATATTACTATACTCGTTTTTCAGTTCTTTTTCCTCATTTCATTATGGATGTTTTATTATGCAAAGTAAAACAACTATTATAAAGTTTTAATGCCATTTATTTTTAGCATAATAAATATGAACATCATAAGTATGAATAAACACTACAAAATAAAATATTTTATGAAGCTACTGCTATATAAATTAGTTAACATTTAACACTTCAATATTATGAGTCACTAAAAAGCAGTTCACTACAAACACAGATACACTGTAGCAGTTGAAGGTCATTCATAACTTCTTTAACTTAGTTATAACTGTTCAAAATTTACAACATAGTAAATCACATTAAAAACACAAGTCACTATTTAAAGTTCACAAATATGGTTAGTCACATTCACAAACACAAGTCACTATTTAAAGTTCACAAACATGGTTAGTCACATTCACAAACACGAGTCGCTATTTAAAGTTCACAAACATGGTTAGTCACATTCACAAACATGAGTCGCTATTTACAGTTTACAAACATGGTTAGTTACATTTACAAACACGAGTCACTATTTAAAGTTCACAAACATGGTTAGTTACATTCACAAACATGAGTCGCTATTTACAGTTTACAAACATGGTTAGTTTCATTCACAAACACGAGTCACTATTTACAGTTTACAAACATGGTTAGTTACATTCACAAACATGAGTCGCTATTTAAAATTCACAAACATGGTTAGTCACGTTCACTAACAAGAGTCACTATTTAAAGTTCACAAACATGGTTAGTCACATTCACAAACATGAGTCGCTATTTACAGTTTACAAACATGGTTAGTTACATTCACAAACACGAGTCACTATTTACAGTTCACAAACATGGTTAGTCACGTTCACTAACAAAAGTCACTATTTAAAGTTCACAAACATGGTTAGTCACATTCACAAACACGAGTCTCTATTTACAGTTCACAAACATGGTTAGTCACGTTCACTAACAAGAGTCGCTATTTAATGTTCACAAACATGGTTAGTCACATTTACGAACACGAGTCACTATTTAAAGTTCACGAACATGGGTTAGTCACGTTCACTAACAAGAGTCACTATTCAGTCATCAGCACATGGTAAGTCACTCGATATCGGTGTTAGCCGACGGACAGTAATACATCGAGATCGCACGGAGGAAGTGGGTCGTCGACCATGCCTCTGCCATGTTTTCCTCCCAGGCCTTCTGGATCCGCTTCTCCATAGCCGAATTTCTTCTACGGGTGTCCCTCTCCAGATCTCCAGCTCGTATGGTGACGTCTACAACCTCGGGCCTATGTCGCAGTTGTGTAAGTATGTAGAAAGGCACGCCCCCATGCCTTGCAATGGTGTTCAAGCGGTTATGCCAACCTGGAAAAAATAAGCCATTTAAATGAGTTGTTCAATTTCTATTTCAATTATTTTTTAAAGATATTTTTTTAATATATTTTTTATTTAAATTTGTAATTGTATCTAAATCTTTGTTTTTGAGATTTAAGACCTTATTTAATAATTGTTGTAAAACATTTTCATACAATATCATAATCAAATTAAGAGGGAAAAAAAGTTACCTTCGACGTCGCTGTTGGAACGGATGGTGCGTTGTAACACAGACCAGTCCTGCACTTGGGATAATCGGTGATGGAACCATTGGCAGTCGATGTAGTCAACAAGCTGTTGTAGTTGGGGTGCGTTAGCTCTGTCCCTAGGGTGCGGGAAGGTGGCCATGATTTGCTGGGCAGGCAGATGTACTTATGGATTGATTCCTGCTCCCGGTACCCTTTCACCAAACCACAGGGCTGTACATGCCTTCAGACTGTTTGCATCCAGTAGAAGACACATTTCATCAATTCATATGACTTGAAGTATACAAATATATATATATATAAGTATATGACGAAACTTTTATAAGGAAAACAAGATTTGGGCGAAAAAAAATGCGGGCGAACAGACCCCTGCGAACAGAAAGATCGGGCGAATGAACCCGTTACCGTTTCACCAAACGGGCAAACCAAAGACAAGCACCACCAAATGTTTTCCCATAGACTTCAATAAGACGTAAAAATAGGTAGTGACTTTTCCTTTGCCAAGCGCTCGGTATCAGGTGAAAGTCACGGGTTTTTCGGATATGACCTTAAAAACGTAGGTACCTTGTCACAGTATGCTCTGGCACGATAAAGAACCCTCACTGCTTAATGGATAGAGAAATGCTTCAGTCGAACGTTTACGTTTGCTTTAGACTGATTGCTTTTGATAGAAACCAGAATTTTAGTCTAACAGAAGATTAAGATCCCTAATTTAGTATGACGTTACCTGACCCATTATCTTACTTTGATGTAAATGCCGACTTTACGTTTTCTGGTACTACACTTGAGAAACTGACAAGTTACTAGTACCTGGCCAATTTGATAAGCAATTGGACAATAAAGTAAAGCGGTTTTATGTAATGAAGGAATATATATATATATCCTATGATAGTGATTAAACTTGTTAGCCTCTAGTTGCTATGCTGAATGCAGGAAAGAAATTTCATACGAGACTGAAGTGTAACTTGACAAAAGTGGGTCTATAATGGAGACCCAGTACGAGTTTCCTGCAAGAGAGAGACCTAGTGCTCACCTAGTGCTCACTGCAAGCATGTATGCGCTGTAATATGTGCTTCATTCGAAAAGGATTAAGTTTCACAGGCTGAGAACTATCCAACCAATATTTCTTTCAGTGTTGTCAAGTCAATAGCATATAGTCTCGACAGAAATTGCATAACTTCCTAAAACAACCTAACTTTACCCGAACTCACATGTAAACAATGGGCGCAGCCATTACGCTTGATGCATCATGGGATACACTAACTAGGTCAACCTTACTCAGTAATGAAAAAGATACACAACAGGTTTTATCTCCATGACACTCAATACTATCAATTAAATTGTTTATCCTATAACATAATAAGGACATGAAGATAACGAACAGTATTCATTCTCAGCGTCCATTGAACAATATGCAAAATAAGAGCAGAGCAAACACGGACCTCCGAAACATCAGAGGAGGGATCAGGTGCCATGGAGTAGTGAGCATCCCCTGCCGACCGGTCACACCCGCGGTGTGCTCGTTGTCATGATCAGGAAATAACGGAAAAAATCCGTCGTAAATTCGTCAATAACTAAAGAAATACTCGTCCTAATACAATATAAACATGTAAATAAACATGCATCTATAAAACATGACAACACGTGTGCACCTATATGGTAGCAACTGTTTACCTGCTCGTTATGCAGCCTATAACACTAATTCAGATATTTAACATTCTCATATCAAGTCACAACATGTTCCTAACTTTTTCTCAAACTTGTTCATTAGATACAAGGTGTAATAAATTTTAAATAATAAAATATTACCTGAAGAATGAAGAGACAGATGGTAGAAGACACGAGAATACTACTTTGCAAAGATACATGGAAGATACTGGACTTAAGGTCAATCCTTGTGGAATTTTTGTGTCATTTGATTTCCCACACTTACCTTCGTCGCCGGATGGAGTTGTTTCAAATAATGTATTTGTTAAAGTTAAGTGTCCCTATATATCTAGAGATAAACCAATAAATTTTAAAACTGTGCCATATTTAAAGCATGATGAAAATGAAACATACTTTTTGGATGGTAAACATGACTTATTTTATCAAATGCAGGGCCAAATGCCATGCACTGGAGCAAAAGAATGTACACTCATTGTCTGTCATGCTGACAGTTTGATTGATTGTAGGTTGTTTAACGTCCCTCTCGAAAAATTTTTCACTCATTTGGAGACACCACCACTTAACGGTGGAGAGCTGCATATTATGTCCTATGCTCGGCACTCTGGGGCATTGAGCAGGGAGGGATCGTATGAACAATTTCTTAAACGAAGTAAATTATTGACAAGTAAGTTGATGAAACAAGAATATCAGAAATCTCGTTAAAAGTCATAATTTCCTAAGTTCTATGGTCGAAACAATGACCTTGTCAGCAAATACAATTTATCATTGAGTCAAATGCTGACTGACGTTTTTTTTCATAAGGATATGGAAATAACGAACAGTATTCAATCTCAACGTCCATTAAACAAATATACAAAACAAGAGCAGAGCAAACACGGACCTCCGAAACATCAGAGGTGGGATCAGGTGCCATGGAGGAGTGAGCATCCCCTGCTGACCGATCACACCCGCCGTGTGCTCATTGTCATAATCAGGAAATAACGGAAAAAATCCGTAGTCAATTCAGTGTATAAATAATGGACTAACAATTGGTATGAAAAACGTCAGTCAGCATTTCATTCAATGATAAATTGTATTTGCTGACAAGGTCATTGTATCGACCATAAAATTTACGAAATGATGACTTTAAACGAGACAATTGTTTGGCCATTATTTATACACTAAATTGACGACTGATTTTTAACCGTTAATTCCTGATCATGACAACGAGCAAACGGCGGGTGTGACCGGTCGGCAGGGGATGCTCACTCCTCCATGGCACATGATCCCACCTCTGATGTTTCGGAGGTCCGTGTTTGCTCTGCTCTTATTTTGTATATTGTTTAATGGATTTTGAGATTGAATACTGTCCGTTATCTCCATATCATTCTTTCCTAGACCAATTATTCTCTCTATGTGTACTCTTTTACTATAAATTTTCCTATCCCTAAGAAGAATTTTTCCACTCATTTTATTTCTTTTTTCTGTAAAAGGTTGCAATATTTACAGTGATATCAATCCCTGCAAACAGATCTTGAACGTTAAAACCCTTATCAGCCATTACGCTGTCTTTAAGGTCACATAGGTTCACTATCTTATATCTTCCTACAATCTGCCTATCACTTGTACTACCTCCATAAGCATTTGATATAATACTAACTAATCCACCTGGTGTGGAGCAAACAAATATCTTAATAGTGTTTCGATTCTTGTATAATGAAAATGTAGGATGATATGCCCTTGAACCCTAAGGCTCTTTGATATAACATTCTGTACCATCAAAAATAGTACTAATTTCTTTAAAATCACACCTTTGGCAAGCTGCAAAGTGTGGTCAAACTCTATTAATATGTGAGGAATATTGGTATCCGTTCACAGCCCAAGATGCAGGTTAGAATGTGTCTGATGCTTAAACGCAACTCTTCCTCTTTTGGAATTCTCGAGAGGGACGTTAAACAATATACAATCAATCAATCCTCGTTTGGAAATTCAGCAAAGGGGTCAATGCATGTAGTTGTGATTTTCTTGCCTGTAGAATTTGTTTAATACATGTAGTGAAAATACATTGAATTAACAATATACATGTAACAAGCTAATTCGGGAAATTTGTGTCCCCCACATAAGGGATAAAGAAATGGACACAAGACCTACAAAATTTACCCTACTACAGAAGAAGATTTACAAGAATTTTAAGCTCACCTGAGCCAAAGGCTCAAGCAGAGGCGTAGTCACAAACTTAAAAGTGGGGGGCTCAAATCCAAGAAAGATGTAAAATGTGTAATATGAAGAAATTAATATGCAAAACGTGTTATATCAAATCCCTGTCTAATTTGACTGAGAAGACTTAAAATAATGCACTTAAGGTCATACGCAACGTAGTTTGAACTTTTTTGGGTTCTCCCCTGGAATTGAAGAGTTCCACTAAATGAAGGACCTGTGTGCAGTATTTTTAATGTCTATAAATGGATTTGTACACCTCTTCACAAACAATTTTTGAAGGAAAAAAAATCTGAAATTAATGTTTTATAATTTTTGTACATTTTAATTTGAATAATGAAAAAATTTTCAAAATTCGATATCTTTTCAAAACGTCTGGTAAGGCAACCTGATTTTTTGTCTATGAACAAGTAATCATATTATAAGTTTAACTTTGGAATATCTTGGAAATCTATCAGTAGGTAAGGTACGTTGCTTATGTCCTTAAAGTTGATTGACATTGATCAAAGTTATACCGAAATCAGAATCTCCAATACTGAAGCTATCTTGTAGAAATTACTAATCTTGTCGGAATTTGGATTGGCTAGGATACTAGTATATTCTAAAGTACATATATGTTAACATAAGGAGTACCTTTTCAGGTGGAAAACAAATTTATTAAACTTAAAAAATAAAATGTAGGTTCGAAAATGAAGAGTCCTTAGATAATTCAATGGTATATTCTTGGAACCCAAACTGAAAGAGAACAGTTTTAATAAAGATATAGTTAATAGTTTCCGAAGTACAGTTTCCGACTTAGAAATTTCTGGATGAATGACTTTGCTACTTCGTTGAGGTTGACTTGGTCTGTTCTCTCTTTGTGAATAAAACAAGCCATACAGTGATTTAATCTAGCCTGGGTCATCGTACTTCGGAGGTAGGTTTTAATCCTCTTTAAAGACGAAAAAGATCTTTCTGGTGTGGCAGTTGTGACTTGAATGGTAAGGTAAATTTGTACAAGCTTCGTAACTTCTGACAGAAGTTTCTTTGTGATAGGCTCCTTCATGTGTTGACAAATTGTAACTTTTAAATTTTATTTTCACTGTCAACCTTGAAAATATCGGGCAGCATTTTGAGCTGCTGCTCAAGCCTTTGGAAAGAAATATCTTCTTTGTAAAGCATGGTCAGCTCTTCCGACATAGAATAGAACTCTCCATTTGCTGCATTTAACCAAAGTTGTTTCAATTTCTTTGACAATGGTCATGTTTTTTTGTTCGAATCTGTTTTTCAGAGTACCTACAGCTTGTTCTAATGCTTCATAGAACTGATGTCTAAAGTAATCCTTTGGGTTATCATATCTATGGGGATTTGATCAATCATCTAATCTTTTGAGAGCACGCCTGATGGTTTGTCTGTCAGGTCTTTTGCCTCTGCACAAACTGCATCATAAAAGTCGGAAACCAGAAGTCTCTATCGAGACTGTAGCTCTACTGGTTTGTACTTATCAAAAACCGATGCACTATTCTATGTATCTTAGTTTAGTCTACTTGTATGCATAGTTATACTGAAATCAGACAAAAACTGTAGAGGGAGTAGCTTTTTTAAGGAATTTTAAAGAAAATTCTATTTTTAGTAACCATGGCTACACCGTTCATCGAAATCAAAAACCGATGCACTATTCTATGTATTTTAGTGTTGTCTACTTGTGTGCCAAGTTATACTGAAATCAGACCAAAACTGTAGAAGGAGTAGCGTTTTTAAGGAATTTCACAGAAAATTCTATTTTTAGTAACCATGGCTACACCGTTCATCGAAATCAAAAATCGATGCACTATTTTATGTATCTTAGTGTAGTCTACTTGTGTGCCAAGATATATTGAAATCAGACAAAAACTGTAGAAGGAGTAGCGTTTTTAAGGGATTTCACAGAAAATTCTATTTTTAGTAACCATGGCAACACCGTACATCGAAATCAAAAACCGATGCACTATTCTATGTATCTTAGTGTAGTCTACTTGTGTGCCAAGTTATATTGAAATCAGACAAAAACTGTAGAAGGAGTAGCGTTTTTAAGGAATTTCACAGAAAATTCTATTTTTAGTAACCTTGGCAACACCGTACATCGAAATCAAAAACCGATGCACTATTCTATGTTTCTTAGTGTAGTCTACTTGTGTGCCAAGTTATACTGAAATCAGACAAAAACTGTAGAAGGAGTAGCGTTTTTAAGGAATTTTAAAGAAAATTCTATTTTTAGTAACCATGGCAACATTGAAATCAAAAACTGATGCACTATTCTATGTATCTTAGAGTAGTCTACTTGTGTGCCAAGTTATACTGAAATCAGACCAAAACTGTAGAAGGTGTAGCGTTTTTAAGGAATTTCACAGAAAATTCTATTTTTAGTAACCATGGCAACACCGTTCATCGAAATCAAAAATCGATGCACTATTCTATGTATCTAAGTGTAGTCTACTTGTGTGCCAAGTTATATTGAAATCAGACAAAAACTGTAGAAGGAGTAGCGTTTTTAAGGAATTTCACAGAAAATTCTATTTTTAGTAACCATGGCAACACCGTACATCGAAATCAAAAACCGATGCACTATTCTATGTATCTTAGTGTAGTCTACTTGTGTGCCAAGTAATACTGAAATCAAACTAAAATTGTAGAAGGAGTAGCGTTTTGAAAAATTGTTTACAGACAGACGGACGGACGCCGGACGCATTACTATCGCATAAGCTCTTCTGGTCTCTGACCAGTAGAGCTAAAAACAGAGTAATTTCTCTGGCGCTCAAAGTAGGATACAGTGGCCTTTGAAGCTTTGATAGCATCCTGTGCGGAAGTATTTTCCCCCTGGATCGAAATAGATAGCTGCTCAGATGTAGCAAATATTAAGTGTGATAGCTTCAATCCAAAATATGTTGAAAACTTTTCCATCATAGCCAGTTGTCCACCAGCTCGTCTGGAGTATTCACCATGAGTATTAGTATGTATGTCATCCAAAACGTCTTGTAGAACTTTGTAGTTCTGAACTACAGATTCTATAGCATATGTTCTAACAGTCCATCGAGTTGGACAAATTGGTCTGAGGTTTGGTGAACTAAGATTTGTTTCCTGCAATTTCTTTTGCATAAAGAGATGTTTTTTCTTTGGAGATAGACAAATAAGTTTTTCAATTTCAGTGACCAAGTCCATTGAATCACGTATAGCGCAAAATTTTTGGTGACATCTTGTACACTAAGATTAATACAGTGAGCAAGACAGTGGACGCTAATGGCAGATGGATACTGGTTCTGGATTTGTTTTGCTACACCTGTTAAGTGTCCCGACATATTTGGCGCACCATCATATGCCTGACCCCGACATAATTCTAATGGCAAACCACTTCTGATAAGAACATCTTTCACTGCAAAAGCTATAAAGTCACTTGTTTGCAAATGAATTTCGTAAAGACCTAACATATTGTAGTGAATTTGTATTAATGTCGGGCGTCGGGTTCGGAGTGCATATGTTCTGTATACGTCATAAGTCAGTTCTAATAAAAGTTTCTAAAGAATCGGACGTCTGTTTGATTACTTGGCAGTTCGGAACTCGTGGTGCACTTAGGACCCACACCAGAAGCACACACTGGTGTCAGAAGTGTCGTAAATTTATGCAGCTAAGTTTTTGCGTGAATTTGCACTTGTTTTGTTGAATTTTACAATCGGGTTTAATTTTACCATGTGCGTTTCAAAGAAGTGTGAATCCGCTCCTCTGTTATTGCACGATTTTGGCGGGACAGGTCCAGATAGCCCGTTTGCGTATATATTAAATTTTGTATCAGATTGTGTGAATCCGCATTCTGAATATTTGTGTTATTCATTGCAAAATCATCATTACATTTATTAGTTAGAATAATCTAACTGTGTCTCGTACAAGCCCTCACCACAGTTAGAATACGTCCCATATACTTGTAATGTAGCGGATCGGAGCGGATCCACTCCGAAACGATTTTGAAGAATATTAAATGATTTGCACTTGGAATAACTACCAAAATAATCAAAACAAACCTTTTTGAGATTGCTTATGCCTTTTATCCCCCCAAAAAAATCTATAAAAATACGAAAATCCAATAAATTTTCACAACCGTCAACGTATCGATATTCAAACCTGCCATGTTTACCTTCGGAACTCTCTAGATTGTTCCTAGTAAATGCACTATGCGGGTTATTCTTTTTGCTACATTACGAATACACGGAACGAATTCTATCGTTAAACCGGGTCCGTAGGACAATATCATTTTAACGATAGAACATTCTATCTATACATTTATCAATAGATTAAGAGGGGTAATTTTTGCTATTTATGAGTTTGTCAAACATCATTTTTTGTCAAAAAATTTTTAGACAAAAACCCACTTCAAGTTCCCTCTTCCCCAATCGACAAATTGCCTGTGTTGATTTCAGATAGTTTGGGAAACTGCCTTCGAACACATCACAACACACATAATATTCCACTGCATTTTCTGACTTATCCAGGGTCACCTACTGCCACTGCAATTGATAGGGCAATACCTGAGTTGAAAAAACTTTCTAAGGGAAACAAGCCACTTGTTGTGAATGTTTGGTTAGGTGTGTGTGATATTACAAAGAAAATACATAAGGGGCCTAATCGCGGGCAAAGGCAAATTGAACTGCGATATACCTCAGTAGGCGAAGCGAGTACACACATGTTGGAGCAATTTCATAGGTTAAAACATTTTGTCATCACCAATAAAGGCTCTATAAAATTCCTTACAGTTCCAGTGTACTCGGCAAAACTCTACAATTCTTACTTAGGCCATCCCATCCCTGAATATTTTGAAGCCACAGATAAGTTTCTAGTTGAAGAAGTAACACTCCTTAACCAGAAAATTTTTGATCTAAATCAATCGTTAGGCCGTTACACCCTCCAATTTCACCTTGACATTGTAAAGGTCAGAGGTCGTGGAAGACAATCTTTTAATTTTAATCTCTTGAGAAACGGAATTCATCCTGATAGTAAATTGTCAGAAAAGTGGCTAAGGCGATTAGAATTGGACATAATTAAGGAGTGTTGGCTGGATACAACACCAGATTTGTTAACCTTGAGTGTTGACCAACAAGAATTACTGACACTGTAATCACAAAACAAGAATTATGTCTACCGGTGACAGTTTGCTCGATGACACACTAACAACAGACAATGACAATGATCAGAAGTTAGAAGCTAGTTTAAAAATGTCTTTAGAAAATGGTACTGTCAGGGTGTTGGAAAAAGTTGAGAGAACCTTAGGCGACCTTTCCTTAAACATACATGAAACAAATTTGATGTTAGGGAAGCAAGATAAAACTTTTGAATCACAAATGCAAAAGATGAGAAATCAAGAGCAACTTTTGTCAAGAAGCATAGACAGACAAATGGATGTAATAAATAAACAAGAGAAACTTCTATGGGAAACGATAGAAAATCATAAAGAAATGCTGCACAGTCGAGGGGACAGCCCCAGACAAGTGTATGCACAACAGGACCACAAGATGGGGTTGCTGCATAGTCGAGGGGACAGCCCCAGGCTATGTCAGTATGATCAGGAGGAAAAGCGACCACAAAGTGATGAAGATTGGCTTGGGTTTTCAACACCCCACAGGCCAAACAACATAAATGGACATGACTCATTACCATCAGGACGTGTTATGCAGAGAAACACTCACACACTACCTGGCTTAGGTAGCAACAGTGCAAGTAATAGACAACCTACATCAACTCCTCTTTCAGGTGCAAGCAACATACCATTTCAGCCACTTTTAGACACAATTAACAATTTTGAAACTTGTCGAGGCCTGGGAGCTTCAAGTTTCAAGCAAGAGTACATGCCAAGACAGACGTTGCCAATATTCGACGGAAGTGGTGATTTGGAAGGATTTCTCCTACCCTTCAAAAGGGCTGCACAACGCTACGCATGGACAACAGAAGAACAACTAGACCGATTCATTGAATGTCTGAGGGGGCAGGCTTCAAAATATCTATGCAGCTTACCGAGTTCTGGACAGAGCGACTTCCCTAAACTACTTAAACTTATGTAAGATCGCTTCAATAGAAAAGATCCACCTGCTACAGCAAGGAAAAGATTAGAGGAAGTGCGACAAAGGGGGGAGTCTGACGATGAATTCGCAGAGCATGTTCGGCGCTTAGTTTCACAAGCATTTCCCTCTGTGAACATTGAGCTCCAAGAAGAAATAGCTGCAGAATCCTTCCTGAAAGGGTACAAAAATTCTAAAATTGGGTATGAAGCCCTAAACAAAATGCCGAAAGCTATATCTGAGGCATTAGATTATGTTATACAGTTACAGCACAACTTCAGGGCAACAATTGGCCGTGAAAATGTCCAATTTCAGCGACATTCAAGGAGAGTCTCTTGGCAAGAGGATTCCCATAACATTGAAAACGCAGAAGGGAATGCTTATGAAAACTTGCGATCACTCTCCTCAATGGACACAGGATAAGTCATTAAAGGATGCAATTTTGGAATTAAAGGATTTGATAGAGCGGAAAACAACAGAAATGAGATCCCGCCGGTCACCATCCCCCAAAAGAGGTTGTTTCAAGTGTGGGGAATTGAACCATTTCCAAAAGAACTGCCCAACTTTGAATTCACCATATCAGTCTCCTAAGAAGGATGGCCACTTTAATGAACAGGAGACTCAGCAAAAATTATTCAAGATTGGAACCAAGAGTGGGAAAACAATAAGAGTACCAGTGCAAATAAATGGGGAAGAAACTCAGGCAATTATTGATACTGGGGCAGAAGTAACTGTGCTATCAGAAGACTTTGTGAGGAGTAGGAGTTTAGTGTATTCTGGCGGTAAGAAAACAACAACACTTTTAAACGCAGAAAGTGGCAACAAGATGGCAGCAGTTACTGATGTTACAGTGCGAGTTTATTTGGGGAAGTCTTCAGTTGATTGGAAAGTCTGCATTGCGCCCATACATGATGAGGTACTAATTGGAATTGACCTGCTAATGGCCCTTGATGCTATTGTTTTAACAAGATAGGGTGATCTAGTGGTTGGAGGAGAGCTTGTGCTTGGAAACATGGAGTCTGCAATTGAGATACATGTCACAAGAGTTAGCATAGATACTGACACCATATTTCCCCCATTGAGCGAGACAGTACTTAACGGATATGTCAACAAACCTGATGCACACCTTGTTGGGCAAGCTGTATTATCTAAACAGTGCTGGACAAAGTTTGAATACTTTGTCTTAAAAATTTATCCTAGTGTCTAACTTTGTGTTGACTCTGTTTTCTAATTGTTCCATTTTCTCGTTAGTTTTAGGACTGCTGGAGGATTTCATCCCAGACCGCGTTTTCTTTCCTTTGGCCTCCATTCCTGTTTGAGAATTATGGAAATCCGAGTCCAACTTTATTTCGTCGTCCGAAATAATACTGGCTTCTTCCATACTTAAACTTAGAGCATTAGAGAGTATCTTATACAAATACCTTATACAAATACAAAGTATTTGTATCACTCCTTAGCTGAGTCAAAAGAAAATACCTGCCAAAAAAAAAGCATGAACGTTCTGATAAACGCTTGAAGATGAACCGATTCAGGCAAACGCCCGACATTTTTTGATCTCGGTCTTATGTGATTGAATCTTATTCTTTTAAGCGCTTGTCCGCGAGTTAAGAAGGGGAGGATATCCTAATGTATATTTATGACTGGTAAGTGTAACGTACGAAATAAAATTGAATGCACGAACATGCAAGCATGATTGTGCGCGCGCAAAATGACCAATATATTTGAAAAACAGCAAAATGTATATTGTCAAGATTGTTTTAATGATTGATTCTCGCGATATATGAATATGTTTATTATTTAGACAACATGCCATGATCATTTGGCATGTGCGTGCGTTTACAATGCGTTAAATAACATATTGTTGAGATCATTGTAGCTTCTGTAATTCTTTGATGTATCCTTTGTTAATGATCATATTTAAAAAAAATATCTTACATGACTTAGGCACATAAAGGGATTTGGGGAGCGTTTGGGGAACATCTGTAACGGTCCCCGTTAGAATTCACACTAGTTGTTAATTAACACTAGTTGTTAAAATTTAATAATTTACTAGTTGTGTTCAATTAACTTCCAATAAACTTCACAATAAATCACAAAACACAATTAAGAATCACTTGTTTATTGGATTTGTTTGTAGCTCACCTGCTCAATGATTAAAAAAAAGACAATTTTCAATTTTGTTTTTCAAGCAACAGCTGCCATTGAAAGAGTCAATTGACAAATTCTAAATATGAAACCTTTCAGAATTATTAAAATTTTACATTTTTGTTCAATCATCAGTCACCATGAGATATAGAAACTATGCTGTAGTTTTGAATTTTGTTTTATTTGCACATGTACATTTAATTTTAGGAGCAACAAAGAGTCTTGACTTTTAGAGACATACAGGTTTTAAAGAAAGAAACAGTGCTGTAAAGAAAGAAACAGATTTTCAACTCAAAGAATTGAAGATGACACATAGGTAAAAGGAACAAAAATGGTTAGAAAGAATTAAGAAATTATATATTTATTACAGTGGCAGATTTATCCAGGGGGACGGGGGATAAGAATTGTAATGGGTACTGGGAAACTCTTACATTGAGATTTATTTTTATTTTATTCATTCTGCATAAATATATCGGTATTTTTTAGAACAGTCATCTACTTCGTAAATAATTATTTGCAATTTAGCTTACCTTAGTGTAATGCCTTGTTCACACGGAGAGTTTTATTCGAATTAAACGCAAGTTTCTGCAAATTAAATTGAACAGCATTTACACGGAGAGTTTAATGCGAATAAGTTTAAATTTGTATTTATTTACTGCGTATTTCATAACTTCGCTTTAGCTCCGTGTGAACGCTAATAGAAGCTAATTTGAATCAAATTTTGACGCATGCGTAAGGCCTGAATTAAGTCAAAAGGCCTATGTTAATAGTTAGATTTAGGTATCAGTGCTAGTTTTGGTTGAAACAAGATGTGTTTCTGAAACACAATGCGCCCGGCGGCAACAAATGTAAAAAAAAATGTGGCATAAAGCTCACAAGGTCATTGATCATGGTGTCATTTGAGAGCTATTTTTAGCATAAGACACAGTCAAGGTCACAAGGTCATTGACCATGGTGTCATATGAAAGGGCATTAATGGTGGAGTATGCATGCCAAATATTAGGTCTCTCTCTTTCTTCCTTCAAAAGTTATGGCGAAGGTTATAGTTTGCCGACAAAAAACCTAAATTTTGCATAAAGGCCACAGTCAGGGTCACAAGATCATTGACCATGGTGTCATTTGAAAGAGCTTCAGTAGTGGAGTAGGCATACCAAATATGAAGTCTCTATCATTCATGGTTCAAAAGTTATGGCCAAGGTTAAAGTGTGCAAAAAAACTATTTTGAGCATATAGGTCACAGTCAAGGTCACAAGGTCATTGATCTTGGTCTCATTAGAAAGAGCTTCAGTAGTGGAGTAGGCATACCAAATATTAAGTTTCTATCATTCATGGTTCAAAAGTTATGGACAAGGTTAAAGTTTGATGACAGACAGACAGAGAGGACAATAACAATATACGCCTCGGATCTTTCGAAAATTATGTTAATTACTTAATTGTATAACAAACACTATGATTTTTATGTCAATTGAATCTGCTCGGCACACATGACGTGCATAACAAAATGACGTCATAATATCATTGCTCATCTCCCTAATGTTTGATTTGCATTAGTTATGCCCCCCTTCGAAGAAGGGAGGGCATATTGCTTTGCTGCTGTCTGTCGGTCCATTAAGTTTCCGTTCATTTTCTTAATAACCGTTGCCCATACTGAAATGAAATTTGGTATACAGATATATCACATGAATATCTAGGCCAAGTTCTGTTTTAGGTACGATTGCACCATTTTTGACAGAGTTATGCCCCTTGGACTTGGAAAATTTTCAATTATTTGCAGTTTCCGCTCATTTTCTTTGCAACCGTTGCACATACTGAAATAAAATTTGGTATACAGATATATCACATGAATATCTAGTGTAAGTTATGTTTTGGGTATGATCGCACCATTTTTGACACAGTTATGCCCCTTGGAGTTTGAAAAAATTTCAATTATTTGCAGTTTCCACTCATTTTCTTTGCAACCATTGCAAATGTTGAAATCAATTTTGGTATACAGATATATCACATGAATATCTAGGTCAAGTTCTGTTTTGGGTATGATCACACCATTCTTGACAGTGATGCCCCTTGGAGTTTTAAAAAATTTCAATTATTTGCAGTTTCCGTTCATTTTCTTTGCAACCATTGCAAATGCTGAAATCAAATTTAAAATACAGATATATCAGATGAATATCTAGGTCAAGATTTGCTTTGGGTACAATCGTGCCATTTTTGATAGAGTTGTGCCCCCTTGGACTTGCAAAAAAATTCAAATTGGGGGGAGGGGGGCATAAGTGTTTTACAAACATCTCTTGTTTACTTCGCTTTAGCTGTCGTGTCAATTTACAGTGAATGAAACTCCATGTGAAAAGGGCATAAGGCTCCAGTAAAATTTTCCGACTAAGAAGTGTCTGGCATCGCTTAACTGAATAAGTAAAGAAACGATGGGAGTAGTGGTATTTCAATTGCGCCGCAAAGCTCCCACCTGTTTATCATACATAATGATCACTTTATGCCCATATTATGTACATATGCCTTTGCACATGTATTATCTGTCATTATCTTTACTTGTACATGAGAAGCAACTTTACAAAATGATTTTAGTGCCATATATAAAACTCAAATCTCTAAATAATTTTCACTGTCATCTACATTCCATCTTTCTCCTGTACTACTCTTACCACAGACTGCTCCTAAACCCATAGTGGAAGCATCTGTTGTAATAACAATGTCTGGATTTCCATGACCTTTGATTCTCTTCTGATTGTGTACATTTTTATCCATCAAAACAACTCATTCTTAGCCTTTCCTGCTCGGAAATTTCCTCTGTGAAATTTTACATATACATGTACTTTACTGCTTATTCTGTTTACATCTTGAGTTTCTTTCACAGATTTTGCCATATCATCTCCATAAAGAAATTCCCAGAAAGGTAAAGATGTTGAACTAAGATGGTGAACCAAGATTGTAGTACTCTCTACCTGAATCAGGCTTACGGAGTTACTTGCGCCTTACATTTATAAGTTTACTTGTGTGCCCTAGAAGGGCTAACGAATCTGCGACCAAAAGAAATCAAACTCTGATCTATAACCTCTCAATCAATATCATTCAGTTTATTTGCCAACTTTGTCAAGTTCACCGAGGCTTTAATTACAGCAGATTGAATAATCTGAAATTTTACATCACAATTCCGTGTCTTTGGATTCAGAATACTCCATATAGCTTGGTTCACTCTAATTTTAATCAAAGCTGTACAATTCTCAGGCCTTTTGATACTTTTCAACTGTTTATTTAAATAGTCCTCATTTAGACACTCAATGAAAAGTTCGTTTATCATTGAGGCGAATTCCTCATCTACATTTTCGTCACGGCCTTTTTTTACTTCATACCCAGTCTAAATCTAGAGGTTTCTCCGTCCTCTTTACGTTTTTTTCAAGGAGGTTCACGGTCAACATTAGACAGGTTTGTAGGCGTCATTAACAATTCTTCTTCTTCCACTTCGTTAATGTCACCGTAATAAATTTCATTAACTCTATTGTATATCTTTTCAATTTTCCGGTCTTGACTATCTTGGTTTTCTTTAATTGACTTTAACAGTCATAACCTCTGTCATGCCGGGTATAACTGTATCGATAGGTGAATTCACCATGTTACCAACCGCACGTTCCTAATTATTGGTATTCTTCAATAACACAGAGCTACCACTTTCTTCATTAAAATTTGTAACTTTATCATTTGACTTCTTTGAGGAACGTCTAGACGATTCATTCATCTTTGTTTTCTCTTTTTCGGCGCGGTCTCGTTCCGTGACACATGCCATTTTTTTCACACGTATAATCTCAAAACCAAATTAACAATACTCACCAGCCACCTGAAGAAAATAGTACTTCGCAACGAATATCAATATTATCGAAACTATAACGAATTTATATATATATATATATATATATGATAACTACCACGTAGCTATCTACTTCTAAAAAAACTGACACAAATTTCGTCAGAAGAGTGTGACGGTCTTGACAAGAAGTTGGAATGTGAATAACTTGGAAGAAAGAAGAGTCTTGTCAAATTTCAGAGAATTTTTTAATGAAAGATTGCATATGTTGTTCCTGCTGTTCCATGGACTTTGTACAACAAGTTAAGCTAAAGTTTAAATTACAAGTCACGCTTAAAAAACAAATGTAAGTCAAACTGAACGAACATTTCTCATAAAGAACATGTTTAGCATACAGAATTTGAAGGAAAAGCTGGAAACGTTTTTTTGAGGGACTTTTACACACCCAAAGGGAAAACACAAAATGGAGACTATTCTATTTGACCAACTTACGGATATCAGTTTTTAGGACATCTTATCTGTTAGGGGCAGGCAGAACCAACTTAACAATATATTACGTCAAACAAAAATATAAGACTATGACGAAATCTTCCAAAGGGAAAGTATATCAAGACAACTTGTTTAAGTGTAAATAAACAGAGGAAAAGAACTTGAGAAAACAATCGAGAAAAACTAAAATATAATTATGCAGTATAATGGAGAAAAATTCTTGCACTTCACTTTCTATTTTAACATAAAACTAAAAACAGAAATGAAAGCAGATCTATCTACCCTGTCTAAGATGAGTAAACTGGAAAATACATGTAAACACACTAATAAAAGGGTCAGTCTAGACGGTAAAACCTACTATTCAAATAAACAAAATTGTTTTACAAACAAATTGAAGTCATTATTTTGTTTAAAGAGTCATATTTTTTCCTTATATGTATGTTTCAATTCTATAAACTTTACACAGAATTTCTCCTCTAAGGTGCCCACGAATAATTCCAGCTAATTCATTACCTGTCATATCCGGATGGAGCCTCTATAAATGATTTCATCCCTGATAAGTTGTGTTCTATACTTGGTAAAGAATGAAAAAGCCACTGCAACTTTTACTTAATTCTTTTAAAATTTTACTAATTATTAGGGATGTCAATTTTACTCGGACAGCTTAGTCGAATAGTCGGATGCTTTAGTCGAACGATAGTCGATTATTCGTTTAATTTTAGTTATTGTTTCGTACCAGTTTTACTGTTTATCCTTTACAGACTAGTTTACAATATTTAACCTAGACGCTATCACCGATATAGGCCTACTTGTACAACGAATTTCCTAATTGTAAACATGTACGTAGTACAATACAAATTGTACATCAATGTGTATCCAATGTAATTTCAAAATTAATATATTACCTGCAAGTTTTATCTAAATGCAGGATACCAAACGCCCGTATTTGTTCTTTCTTTACATAACGGTAGTACATGTACCCTATAATTGAAGCCAATTATTACGTGTCCGTCAATGATCTTTGACATGTAAACAATTAAAGCGCGTCTGTTATAAAAACAAAAAGAGATCGAGAGCTTGGGATAAATTTAAATTATGATATTTTGTACAAACAATCAATGATTGTATGAAATTAATAACAGAAAAAGAAAACACGGTTTAAGTACTCTCATATCAAATGACCCTGATTTATATGTATTTACGATTTTGTAAAAGCTGTTTACTAGTAATTAATATTTTTTTTTTCTGGATAGACTTGTTTGCGACTTACAAATAATATCCTTTGAACAGTTATACCATAACCTTAATTTTTCATTTGAAAATAATGATCTGTATATAAATGAGAAGGGCAAATATGAGTTTATTGCCTTGAATTCAAAATTTTTTTGATGAAACACATTTTTAACGAATAATCGACTAAAGAAATTTTAGTCGATAGTCGATATGATCGAACGATAGTCGAGTACTCGATTATTCGTTGACATCCCTACTAATTATGTTTAGGAAGTATGGTTTGGATAACCTAATCATGTCATTGGTGAGCATGAGTGGATTTGACCCTTCAATGACAGTGGTATACTTGTCAGCGTTGTCTTGTGACTGAGGAAGGAACAAAAGGATGGCTGGGAAAGAATCCCCCTACCCACAAAGCGCTGCGCTTTATGTTGTCATGGATAAGAGACAACTGAATCGGATACACCACTATTTAAAGTGCAGGTAAAACATGTTTGATATGTACATGTACAGTGTTAAAACTCTATGTGAATGCATTGTTCAATCTACATATTTATATCTTTTTCCATACTTTAGGAGTTCTATTGAGCATGAAAAATTTCGAAATCTAATACTGATCTTAGCCTTAAAAAGATTGTCATACTGTTAATCCACTTCCACTTACAGGGTACAACATCTTCTTACAGACTTAGATCACAATGGTCATGCTTCCAGAAGGAGATAAAGACTAACAAGGATGAGTGGAAGTGTTAGGTCTGTATCAAATATATGTAATTTGGAATTGCATGCACTATTTTAAATGATGACGAGCTTTTTGGGGGAAGCTTACACTTCATATCACAGTATTTTATAATGATGTGGAGGTTTGTAAAACTATTACATTTATCAGGTATCCTTTAACAAAAAAAGTGGGATATGGTCTGTCCCTGAATTGAAAGTGGATAAAACTTGTACATAAAAATTCTAGTGGAAAACGTCGTTAAAAGAAGATGAAACGATATAAAAGGAATGAGTGGCAATGTTTTACTGGAAGCAGATGATCCAATAATATCGAAGACTCAGGCCCGAATTCTTCTTCCCCCAACTGCACAGCATGTGTAGGAGAGGAAGTCTCGATTTGAAGTTCCAAAAAAACAGACTATTCAAGGAACTCTTGAAAGTTTATTTATTTGTGAAGAATGCAGTGCATGTAAATAGACTAGATACAAGGTCTTATGAATTAATAATCTATTCAAATTCATTCACATGTACATTCATTATATTTATTTGAAGAATATTCATGAAATATATAGGGGTGACAAACAGTATTTAAGCACAAAAGTTCATTGTATCAAATTAGTTGTTTATTTCAGAACTGGAATGAATTTCTTATGTTTTTTTTTTTGTAAAAAAGCCACGAAACTGAGATGACAAGATTGTTCTGAATTCAAATCTTGTTTATCTTTTACTTTACGGTTTCCATGATGTACAGTGGATCTAGAAGTTTAAAGTTGGTAGGTACATATATGCAAGTCTGCTATGCCCAAACCCTGTATATTGTCCAAAGGGATCAGGTAAAGTATCTCTGACCCTCAACTCACAACAGCTTGGATTCACTCGCGGATTCCCAGCACCAAGCCGACCATACTGCCAGAGGATAAAATTAAATTTTAGCTAATTTTAGAGTTCACAACACATTTTAATATTGATAAGCATCTTACTCTGATCATAGATAAGCAGTTTTTTGGTAGCTGTCCACATTCTGCTTCAGTCCGCATCCGCATCTCTCGGCAGGAACACTAGTTAGTACTACCCTGGTCTGTGATGGGTGATATCCTTGCTGCACCCGAGTCCTGCTTCCTGCATCAAGGATGTCATAAACAAAAGCTGAATTTCTTGTGTTATGTCAAATATATAAAAATTAAATAAAGTTGTAGAACATGAAAACCCTACCTTACTGCGATCGAATCAAAATTCAAATTGACGAAGAATCTACACGAAGTAAGATGCGATTTTCAAGTGTTGGTGTTTTATAACTTTATTTTATTTCGTCTGCGATCGATTTGCTTTGTGGAAATGGGAGTGCGATATAGGAAACCTGTGATCAGTAAGTTCTGTAAATCGTGTATTGTTATACATCAGCGCCATTGGAAGTAATTGGAGTTCAATCTCCGAGACAATGGATGGGACATTCTTATAGAAGACGTCTTCGAGACTTTCTGAATGCTAATAGTGGTGTGTGCGATCAAAGGTTAGAGAGTAACAAACTCACTTTGGACATTCGGGCTAATGAAGGTCTTACAAAGTGCAAACTTGTGCAGATCTTTGATCAGAGTGCCAAGTGATCATTGCAAGGAACATTTTATCAATAGCTCGTTATCTACATGACTGTGGGAGTCGGAATCGAAATGTCATCATAAGACAACTGCTGCGAAGACATCCGCGGGCACCTCTCCCAATTTCATAAAAAATAGTGCAAATTAACGAGATTCTACTACAAGGAACGAGTATTGTATTCATTTTTAGCACCTGGACAGGGGTTTTGAAGCAACTTATCAAACCTAGGACCAGAAAGTGTATACATTGCCTGTAACAGTCACATTTCCGCTCCTATGAGAAATTATTTGAAGAGTCAGTAAAGTAACTGTCATTAAACCATTGCCAAGGAAAATAACCAGGCACATCATCCCTTATTTATATGTACTACCCGTGTTATGAATACAAACAGAATTCTGAAGGAATAGTGTACCACATGCAATCGTATCTACTGGCGCTTGCGTGTGTTTACCAAAAGTGTTGTAGACATTTATTCAGATAGCGTGTATATGCACTCCATAGGGATGCGAAAGTATTTCCACCAAGTGAGGTAAGAGGGATTTTGTTGTCCCAGCAAACGTCACTAGCGACGTTATAGCCATGATGTCAGGTCATAGCAGTTACATCAGTTCTGTTGTTATGCTTAACTTATATAATTTTATTATTTTTGTTAGCCTCCTCATCACCTAAACCATCTTGCACCCATAACTAAAGGCGGTGTGCTATAAAGATTGAAAAGACTAGAGACACCATATTGGCGACAAGAATCTCAGTTCTATAGTATTAAATAAAAGGATAGTTTTTGAAATAGGATGGAATTTATCTAACATATATGCATGTTGCCAATAGGGAGAACTACGCTCATTACTACTAACAAAGCAAAAATTATAAAAACCCTGGTTTCACTTCAAATGTCCTCATTTTGGTCCTTGTATATATTCAGAAGTGTTATCATTATACTATATGTACGTACGGACATTTCCCCCTTTCCCATGCATACACAGAAAAAATTGATTCCACGACATCTTTTTATGAAAATGCATTTGTTTAAATTGTACCATTTACAGGGCATATTACATGTGTTAAGCATTTGTTTTTAAATGTACTTTATAGATATTTTTGCAAATAGTCGGAAGAAAAGCAAGGGATATTAGAGTCTTTATTTGATACTTATCGTAAGAAATAAATGTTAACTTTTTTATAGATTCTAGGGATGGCAACAAACGACGTCCGAGTATGAGGATGGCAGGTCAATCTTCAATTTTTTTTTAAAGGAAAACAAGAAATTTATGTGCATCTGGGATATTACACTAATGTATTCTTTTTTATCACAAAGTATTTTCTTACTTGCATTGTAAGTTTAACTCGAATAAACAGCACAAATATGTTTCTAATTGTGTAATAGTTTTCTCATTCTATTCTTGCAGAATTTGTAACAGCCTCTGCCTTAGATGGTATTTTACAGAGGGAAATGTCTCGGATGGGACAAATTTTAATGAAGGAGGCAAGAAATATCATCCAGGAAGAGATGGAGGGTTTCAGAATGCAGATTAGAAATGCAGTAGGGGAAGTAACAGCAGAAAAGGTACAAGAGATGAAGGAAGAGGTGAAAGCGTTATAGCGAGAAGAATTTGTTAACTGGCAGGAGGGGTTCTTGAAGCGGATGAAAACAGAGATTGACATATCTGAACAGAGGATTAGAGGATGTGTTAACCAGTATGTTGCAGAATGCAATGTTGCCCTGGTTCATCCATCAAACATTAACATAATTTCTGTTGTGGATAACCTCACAATGCCCGAAACTGCTGTAAAGCAATCAGAAGAAAAGATGGATGAAAGTGACGCTGGTCCATCCAAGTCATTTCCCACCAATGAAGCTGGTTCATCCAGATCCAAAAAAGATATGGATCGGAGTGAAATTGTCCCATCGGGTGAAGATGGTAAGATCGTAACATCCACTCCAAAACAGCTCAGAGGAAAATTCCTAGATTTAATTGGGGTTCGAACCCAAGAGGAAGAGATTTCATTGTTAACAAGTGCAAAGACAATAATTATCGTAGAACAGTCTCCATCAAGGAAGCTATCTTTGAGGAGGAAGCGAAGAAAGGACTTTGGAATGATTCCAGAATGTGGTATTCACGTGTGATCACCAGGATTGACAATGTCTGCCGAAACCAATAATCTTATCGGCAGACATTGTCAATACAATTAAGGGACATGGACACAGATTTAGCTGAAAATTTATGTTTTTCCTTTATTATAATAACAAAAATTCAACCAAGGCACAGGTTGTTTCAGGAAACATGTCCCGATATGTGGTTTCAATCTAGAGTTTAACAGTGAAAACGAAATAATGTTTTGCAAAAATGATAACAATTTTCCTTACATAAAAGTTGGAGTAATTTTTAATCACTATAAAAGCCACTCAAATAAGCAGCATAAATATGTTTCTAATTGTGTTATAGTCTTCTCATTCTATTCTTGCAGAATTTGTAACAGTCTCTGCCTTAGACGGTATTTTTACAGAGGGAAATGTCTCGGATGGGACAAATCTTAATTAAGGAGACGAGAAATTTAATCCAGGAAGAGATTGAAGGTTTCAAGATGCAAATTAGAAATGCAGTGAGGGAAGTAACGGAGAAAAAGTACGGGAGATGAAGCAAGAGGTGAGGGCGTCATCACAAGAAGAATTTGTGAACTAGCAGGAAGGGTTTTTGAAGCGAATGAAGACAGAGAAGACAATACAAACATTACTTCTGTTGTGGATAACGTCACAATCCCTGAATCTGAGGAAAAGCACGCAGAAGAAAAGATGGATGAAAGTGACACTGGTCCATCTACGTCACAAACGTCATTTCCCACCAATGAAGCTGGTTCATCCAGATCCTAAAAAGATCTCGATCGAAGTGAAAGTGTTCCATCGGGTGAAGATGGTCACATCCAATCCAAAATCAGCTCCAAGAAAAATCCCAAGATTTAATTGGGGTTCAAACCTAAGAGGTTATGATTTTATTGTAAACAAATGCAAGGACAAAAATTATCACAGAACAATCTCCATCCAGGAAGCCATCTTTGAGGAGGGAGCAAAGAAAGGATTTTGGAGTGATTCAAAAGCGTGGTATTCACGGGTGATCACCAGGATTGACAATGTCTGCCGAAAACAATAAGCTTATCGGCAGACATTGTCAATACACTTTTTATGTCGAATGAAAAGATGTTTTCTAGAAAGATTATTTTAATTTGACTGCTTTCTGTTTCAAAAACTTATGCAAAAATATTGATAATTATAGAGATTTTCTGTTTGCATTGTTTAGTTTTTAAACATCCATTGATCCATTTATAAAGAAAAAAACCCTCAAAAACCAATTTTTGAAAATGCATGTATTCAAAACTTCAATGGAGAAAATGAATTTATCTTATCTTATACATTATATTGTTTATAACACAAGATATTTCAAGAAAATGGGCTTTAAAAAACACACACAGGTATATTTTAAAATATTTCATTACTGAGAAAAAAATATAGAGATTAATAGTTAGGGGCATGTTAGTTGGAACACGCATTTTTTTAACGATTAGCAAAATTTGAATATCAGATATAGACATGGAATACAAATAAAGAACTCCAAACCTTTGTTATTTGAACAAGGTCCGTTCCATGTTTTGTTTATATAAGTTAAATATACTTGTATTATCTTTCAAAGCACAATTCTCAATAAAGAAGCTAGTTCTAACGACGATCACACAATTTGTAGTGATTTGGTGAATCTCGTTATATTATGAGTTTGATATTTTCTATTTGTAAAAAAAAACCAGACACGAGTCTTCCTTAAATTTGGATAACTCATAAGTTCTACATCTGTTTTGTAAATCAAAAAAAGATGTTCAAAGTTTTGCTGATCATTTGATTTGCGTTGATTGGGAACCCTAACAAAAAAATACTATAGTTAACTATAGTTTACTTTTGTTAACTATAGTTATAACTTTCACACTTTAAAAGCTTTGATTTACTATAGTGATAACTTTGACATTTTGTTATTTATTATATCAAGACTTTGGTGATTAAAATTATTTCATTGCGTCTTCAATGGGTAAAACTTCAGTTGTCATTCTTGGACACTCAAATGTGCGTCGTTTTCCTGAATTCTTGAAACATGGTGACATAAATTGACATTACATATTCTGCGAGCCTTGGTCTTCGAGAAACACATTCCGATTTGTAAAAGGGTGTGGGTGGAAGAAAGGTTCGTGATGCAATATCTAAGGATATGGAGAGCGTGTTCGCTTTAGGTCCAGATGCAGTTGGTTTAATGACTGGGGACAACGATATTAGTCCTAGTACCAACGCTGCCTTGTTAGCTGCAGAAATTGAATCTGTGGTATCGGTAATACATCGGTAATCTGTGGTATCGGTAATACATCGGTAATCTGTGGTATCGGTAATACATCGGTAATCTGTGGTATCGGTAATACATCGGTAATCTGTGGTATCGGTAATACATCGGTAATCTGTGGTATCGGTAATACATCGGTAATCTGTGGTATCGGTAATACATCGGTAATCTGTGGTATCGGTAATACATCGGTAATCTGTGGTATCGGTAATACATCGGTAATCTGTGGTATCGGTAATACATCGGTAATCTGTGGTATCGGTAATACATCGGTAATCTGTGGTATCGGTAATACATCGCCGATATAAAGTTGCGAAAATAATTGTTTGTGAATTATTACCACGATTTGGTGTTCGTTTTGGGTACAATGATATTGCAGACAAAGTAACCGAAATATTGAGAGATGCATTGCCAGCACTTGGTTACTGCGTATTTTGGGAACATGGGAATTATTTTGTTTTTCCCCGTGAAGGAGACTGCAGTCGTAAATTTGTTCACGACGGAGTTCATTTGATCAGTCAGGGAAATGTTCATTTATATGGGAGTATAAGGAGAGATCTATAATTTAAGCCAAAAAATAAATACTGAGTATCCATCAAATTGATGAAAGTTGTCACCATTTTGTTACTTTTAATTTTCGTGGAATTTTCAGTTATTCTTTGAAATTATACAGTTAGTTCTTTTTAACAGAAGGCATTTAGGATGTCTAGAAATGTATACAGATTTATCCTTTTTCTGTCAAGAAAATTTGTTGGAAAGGTATTAGCCAATTTGTTTTGTTGTAAGTTTCTTTTTAAAATATTGTGAATTTTTACAATCGTTTATTAGACAAATCCTTAGCACAAGTTTCAGGCTGTACTTGTCAAGTTTCAACCCATTTGGTTTTTTTCATTTTAGTTTCAGCTTTTACCCTGCATGATGTCACAAACTTAATATAGTGACTTTAACAGGTCAATTTAAACATGAAAGAGGGTCATCAGGCACAGGGATAATTCAAGAACGAACGCTACAGCCCATAGTAAATTCATAGTACGACTTATCTTGTACATCTGTAAACAATAAATAGTAGTTCGTACACAAAATGGGAATCCATTTTTAAAAAGTAAGAGTCAATTTACGTACGATTTAGTTGTACATATTTAAATAAAAAATTGTTAGTTTGCGCAAAAGAATTTGTACGGGACAACTTTTGTATAAAATTGAAAAGTAAGAAAAAAATCATGAATGTGTTGGCTTTGCTTTAGTGTAGTGTTTCTCTACAGAAATGTGATGGCGGATAAACGAGAAACCACTACGGTAAAAATATTCCGCACTTCATCAACAAGGCGCCGCCAAAGGTAGCCTTGTATCTCATAAATTCGTGGTACCTACCGATTCGTAGTTAAATAAAATCGATTAACAAAACTTCCAGCTTATTTATATTGTTGTGATTTATTAAAAGTAAGGTTTTTATATCTTCGGGACCTCGGGGATCACTTCTTGGTCGAGAGACACGGTCTGGCTTCTAGCCAGCGGACTATACAGGTCTTTGGTTTCGTTCCTGCGCTTTTCAGCTTCCCGCGCCCTGAACTCCTCCTGAGCTCTTCTTACTGGGGCCTATGGTAGCATACCCTTTCCGGGGTCCAGGTACTTTGTTTGTGGGAAACTCACCGTCTTGGTCGGATGGCGGTAGCGCATGTGCTGACTTATTTTTTTCTTTCCACATCAAAATCGACAAAATGAAAAAGTAAAAATTCAAACGGTGGCCTCATGAATTTGATGCCAATGGGTCCTGGCTTCCTTCACGGTACAGAGAAATGCAGAGCAAGATTCTGCTGGGCAAGTCATACCCCCTCCTGCCACAAGGGGCGGATGTCCCTGTCCTGCTCGACCATTTCTTCTTGTGACACTGAAATCTCTAAAACGTCTATAGAGCAATCCTGAAAAATAGTTATACGACAAAAATTAGGAAATTTCTTTTTTTTTCATTAAATCAATTATACCAAAGTGATATCAATTATAGGAATAGGGCCCAACAGTCCAGCTGTTTTAAAATATTCCAACTCTTTTATATTACCATGAAATAATAGATAAAAATGAATTTCCAAATGTTAATTACATAAATTTGAAATTACAAATTAATGCAAATAATACTTTTGAAAAATATGTTACTTTAAAATTACAGATAATTTTGAAAAAAATTCACTAATCTGAAATAAATGATGATAAAGTTCTGATGAGTAGATCTCCCTTGGTTTAATTCTTATCCCAGTTTTGTTTTTACAGGAGATCTTTGCTCAGGTTGCACCAAAGGACTATTTGGAAGTGGTTCTTCCGTTTCGCTCAAGGTTCCACCAGAAGTTTGGTGTTCGTTATCTTCCAACTAATTGACTGGAGATTGTCTCCCTTGGAATGGTTTCAAATGATCCACATGGACCGTTATGGGGGTACTTTCTGGATTGAACTGTATCTCATAAGTAACTTGAAATTTTCTAAATAATGAGATATGGACCCGTCCAACCTTGACCTAATTTATTTGATATAGCTGGTAAATACTATCTCCAAACCCATTCACCTGGTTCAAATTCTCTAAGTTTTAACCCTTTATCATAACAATGAAACTGTCTCTGAGAGGCAATACCCAAATTTTGATATGCAAACTTAAGTCAGCTTGGAAAATTGTTCAAGTCTTGGCAGAAGAATTTTGGCGACGGTGGAAGTTTGAAAATTTGCACCAATTGCAAAAACGTTAAAAGTGGACAGAACAGTCAAGGATTATCAAGCCTGGAGATGTGATATTTCTCAAAGTTGAGCCCCCCTCGCAATGAATGGCCTATGGGAGTCTTGAGCCGAACATTCGAAAGTGAAAGGGCAATAACTCATATAAGGGGTCATCAGATCCATTTGCACTTATACAGTGAAGTAAGGCCTGTGGAGATGGACTTGTTAGAAAAGTAGAAATAGCTATTGTAAAGGACGGTGTTTAAGACAAATAACAGATCTTTTTCTTTTGTTGGAAGTTGATGAGTGAACATTCTATTTTTTGTCCTCTTTGTGAGTTACACATTGGTCACTGATGTACTATTTTACATATGTACAATGTATCAATATTTTTGCTCTACTGGTCAGAGACCAGAAGAGCTTATGCCATAGTAATGCGTCCGGCGTCCGTCCGTCTGTAAACAATTTTTCAGAATGCTACTCCTCCTACAGTTTTGATCTGATTTCAATATAACATGGCACACAAAGAGACAACACTAAGATACATCATTCTGTGTATCGGTTTTTGATTTCGACGAACGGTGTTGGCATTGTTACTAAAAATAGAAATTTATGTGTAATTCTTTCAAAATGCTACTCCTTCTACACTTTTGGTCTGATTTCAATATAACTTGGCACACAAGTAGACTACACTAAGATACATAATTCTGTACATTGTATATCAGTTTTTTTATTTCATCGAACGGTGTTGGCGTTTTTACTAAAAATAGAAATTTCTGTGAATTTCTTTCAGAATGCTACTCCAACAAATTTGGTCTGATTTCAATATTACTTGGCACACAAGTAGACTACACTAAGATACATCATTCTGTATATCTGTTTTTGATTTTGACGAACGATGTTGGCGTTGTTACTAAAAATAGAATTTTCTGTGAAATTCCTTTAAAATGCTACTCCTACTACAGTTTTGTTCTGATTTCAATATTACTTGGCACACAAGTAGACTGCACTAAGATACATAGAATAGTGCATCGGTTTTTGATTACGATGAACGGTGTTAAGTTGGCATGGTTACTAAAAATAGAATTTTCTGTGAAATTCCTTACAAACGCTACTCCTTCTACAGTTTTGGTCTGATTTCAATTTAACTTGGCAGACAAGTAGACTACACTAAGATACATAAAATAGTGCAATGGTTTTTGATAAGTACAAACCAGTAGAGCTACAGTCTAGACAGAGACTTCTGGTTCTATTTAAATATCTCGGGAAATACGATGTCTTTTTTCATCGGGTTTTTTACATTGTCTTTTTATGTAAAGCTCTGGTCTTAAAATGCCTTGTATTTCTCTGTGGCCTATCTTTAAGGTTGAAACCGGTTGTCACCGAAATAGTATATAACATCGGTTTCCTATTAAATTACCAAACACAATTAGTAAAACGAACTGCACTGGCGGATTTAAGGGGGGGCGTGGGGGGCGCACGCCCCCCCCCCCCTAAAATTTTCAAAGTATGATGTGACTAATATTTATAATGCTACATTTTGGTACAAAACCAACCAAACCACTGTTATTCTGCCTGGTTTTACTCTTAAAATACACAAAAATACAGGAGCTTCCGGGGGCTACGCCCCCTGGTCCCCCAATTCAAAGTATGGTATAAATAGTATTAAACACGGCGTACTTTGGTACATCACTAACCAATACCACTATCAGTAAGTATTAAGTAGGTAAATCGTTTATTATGGTGGCATGTGTTACAATACAATGAGAACTGAGAAACATTCAATACAATATTATCATTAACACATCCGAACCTATATGCCACTTAAAAAAAATTTAAAAATATGCACTATTATAGTGCCTGGTTTTACTCTAAAATACACGAAAACCCAGGAGCTTACGGGGGCTTCGCCCCCTGGGCCCCCACCAGGGCTTCGCCCTGGACCCACTGGGGGCCTTAAGGCGGCCCCCAGACCCCTTCCCTGAACAAAGTTATCCACGCCCCCCCCCCTAACCACAAATCCTGTATCCGCCCATGAACTGTATGTTTCTACCTGAAAGTGTTATAACTTATCACACTGAGTTTGTTAGAATATGTTTAAATATATATCTATTTTAGTAATTTAACAGAATATTGGTTGTTACACATGTGCAATATAAATAGGATTAAACAATTGGACTTTATTTTCTTTACTGATGACTGCTAGTGAGATGTGAATCAACCAAATAGTCTTTTTGCTTTTTTGTCCCTGTTAATAAAAAAATTATATAAAACTCTATAAATAACAACAAAAGCTTTTTAAAAAATTGTTTGCCAAATTTTAAGATGTATCATGTAACATCTAGCTGATGACCAATACATATGTGGGATAACATTTATAAACAAAAAACAATTCAGTTTTCAAATCTACAGGATATTTGCGTTATGTGTGCAATTAAAAGAATTAAAACAAAATGTCAAAGAAAATGCATCATATGGATCATGTATAACCTATCTACTTGTCAGTTTTTAAATGAATTGGTAATAATGTTCTTGGTACCCTCATCTCTAAGTAATCAGACATAAAGCAATTGTGATGAAATGACAGAATCTGCTCTCGAGAATTCTTTCCAATAATCGACATCAAATAATATTCTTTGAAAAATAGTTTAACATTTGTTCAAATAACAAAAATTAACATGCAAGATACCCATTTGTATTTGTTTTGAGCATAATATTTGTGTGAATTTTTAAAAACGATACAGTCATTTTCTACTGTGTAACATAAATTGTTTCTTTGAGATGGTTCAAGACTCTTGACACAAAGTGGATCTTTGTCTTTGAGTACAAAAGGGCAATTGATCTCAATTACGCCAATAAGATTATTCAAGTCATCATATATTAATCCATCTGGAGAGCAGACTAACTCTGGATATGGATCAATCCAAAAACCACTCTTTTTAATTTTAACATCTTCATCCTTGATCTTAATATAATCATTTTCCTCATTTGCTTTGCCATACTTTAAACTTTTCAATTCTGGAAGTTGTTTTCCCTATAATATTCAGGTAATTTATATTTCGCCCTTATATTCTCCACACTGTTGACCTTTTGCGACAGAGGCAGTGATTCTGGAAACCCGACTACTATACCAGAGGGGTGTTTCACTCTGTCCTTCAGTGTTTGGTATTTCAGATGGCATATGCTTTTATTTTCATTAACTGTAACGCTGCAGCTGTCCTCATTCCTTCTCTAATATTTGAGTAAACATACAACGATCACCTACGTAGTAAAAGGAAAGAGTTTTTATGCTTTAAAAGGATTATTAAAACTTAATTGCAGTAAACATGTACCGATACATCATACATGGTTTACAAGCATGAACATGATGAATTGATTCTTCCCGACTGTTCGGAAGGTTTGTCAGCTTAAACAATGATAAACAACATAAATCATGATGATATTATCAATCACTATCTCCGATAAACATGAGTTTGAATTTACCATGTTTACATGCTTTAGTTTCTTCATTAATATCACTCCTTAACAAACAGGTCACTAATTCAAATTAAGAGCCCAATCACAGCATGATAATTAAGCCCATCAAATACTGTTCAATTATCTTAAATTGTTGCACAAGGATGATGTATCTTTAACATGTTTAAATACACAAATTTCATTTATTTTTCCATTCCTCATACTGTATGATGATGAACAGTAGTGAGCACATCTGCTTTGGTAGAAGTTAAAACAAATAATTGTACATCAATTATTTCTTAATTCACTGTAATCATAATAAAACTCTCTTAGTCATTATGGTCAGGACAATTTGTTGTAAAGAAAAAAATATTTTACAATATCTAGTTTGAATCATATTCAATATCAACTTTGTTTTTATGATTTTCCCGTTTACCACTGTCTACCATGTCTACAGGAGCAATTACACTGTAGGATGCTGATTTGTTTCCCCAAATTCTCAAAAGATAACACTTGCTTCAACAAAGATATAATTTCACACTTAAATCATTAACATTGAATTTAATGAATTATTATGGCAAGGTTGTAACTATCCAAGTGAATAGTATATATATGATGCTATGCCCATGTGCAAACACAAATATAAAGATCTACAGACACTTACTCAAAATTGTTATCTTCTGCATGGGGAAGTATTGATATTACCGGTCCATCTCAACGATCATCTGCACACTCTTTTCTAAAAATGTAAGATAGTCTATTACCATGATTACCAGATTTCTAGATATACTATTTCTAAAATTATTCAGTATGCCCAGATAGAACTATGTAACAAAAATAGAGACATATCGTTATTATTCTATACAACTTCCTCCTAATTTAAAGAAGACCATTTAAGAATACTTACTGAAAAGACCCATTGTCCTCCACAAGAGGGGGAAGTAAAGGCATGACACTAGACGTAGATATGTTTGATGCCCGACACACTATATCACAAAAATCAGAAAATTAATGTAAGAATGTTGTTTTAAAAGATACTGCACATAATATAAATATTTCACTTTTGAGAAGTTAAACTTGTGTTTACATTGGCATGGCAAGTGTGGATGTCCTTGTAATTCCCTTCTTCCTCTCGTACCTCTGGTCTTTCAATGCAGTTTGTTTTCTATAGGAAATCATGAAATATATTAATAAAAATACCTTCCTTTAATTATGTTAACTTATGTATTTATAATGATTTGACCTCATCAAGTGCTCTCTATCATACATTATATATATGCACAAGTAAAATTTAATTGTAAGACACTTACTCTGGCAGAACGTTTGGAATATATAGGAGACTGAGTCTCCTCTGTGTCCTCAGTGACTTGACATTGCCCAGCTCTTCAGCTTGTTTGACAGAGAGACTCCTCTTCTGGTGAAGCTGAAATTGTACTTGCCAGGTGTTAGAAACTCAACTTCTCCCTGTTCTGTCAGCGTTTTTGACACTTTTGAGAGTTTGGGTTTCGCATCTGAGAGTGGTTCACCACTCTCAAACTTTCTAACAATATCACCAAAACCGAAATACTTAAATAAATTTCTCGAGCTCTCTTTCACGACAAAAAGTGCCTCAACTGGCTCTAAGACCAGTTTCTGCAGCGATTTGGCAATTTTTTTTTCAGCTGTTTGATGTTCCTTGATTTTGATCGTTTTAGAGCTTGTCTTTTGTTTTTTCTTCTACTTCACTGTTTTCTCGTCGTAAGTTGTCCGGGTTTTGGTCTTCTGAACTTTTCTTCCATTGAATCACTCATATCTTTGGTTTTAAAGAAAGAAAGGAAGTTGTCAAGCAGACATTATAAAGTAATAAGACATGATAAGAACAGGCAAACCAGAGGTTGATGTAAGTTAGGGGTCACAATTGCAGAGTACTATATTTAGATAGTTATGTCAGGTCTTTCTTTTGAGGGGGATGTTAAGATCCTGTAAATTAATGAACTATTAACATAAAAAGTAGAGATAACATAATCATTCAACCCATAAAAATCTACAAATGACCATTTCTTAAAACTAAAAGACACCGATAAATGGCCCTTTGTTCAGACCTCTAAATATACTGATTTAAAAAAAAAAATTGCTTATTCTATAAGCTTAACTAATTACTACTCATTACAACAATACAACATATACAATGACGCACGTCCTTAATTTAGTCCATGAAATGTCGTGGTATTTGCATCTTACCATTGATTAGTATCTTGTTGTTCTACAGGCTCAGAATTCCCTTGCAGAGAAACAAATTCTTTAAAGTCATTGAGGAATCGTACATGGACACTTTTTCCCCCTTTCAGTTCTTTCAGGAAAACTTGCTTGTGTAATCCTGTTGCAATGCGTCAGGTATTAATTCAATCAATCTAGGAAGGATATGGAAATAACGAACAGTATTCAATCTCAACGTCCATTAAACAAATATACAAAATAAGAGAAGAGCAAACACGGACCTCCGAAACATCAGAGGTGGGATCAAGTGCCATGGAGGAGTGAGCATCCCCTGCCGACCGGTCACACCCGCCGTGTGCTCGTTGTCATAATCAGGAAATAACGGAAAAAATCCATTGTCAATTCAGTGTATAAATAATGGACTGTCAATTCAGTGTATAAATAATGGACTAACAATTGATATGAAAAACGTCAGTCAGCATTTCATTCATTGATAAATTGTATTTGTGTTATTGGTGCAACCACTTTTTCTTCAACGACTACAGTTTTGAATATGGGGTTCAGACCATATGGAAGTTTGGGGGGTATGCTTTGAAGTACCAAAAGTACCTAAAATAAATTTGAATATTTTGAAAAGGCAAATCTTTAATGATGAATATTTTTTTTTATTTCTGCACGCGATTCAACAGATCTTCAATACTTAATATCCGAGAAAACAGTTCTTTACATTGTATACCTGTAAGATAGTAAAATACCTACACATTTATGTACAACTTATTCGCTTTTACATAGTTAAATTTAAGTAAGTTACTTGACAATCTGTAATTAGATTTTGAATCTCCACGTTGTCACGGTGGATCTTTTTTGTTATATGTTGCTCCAAACTTTTCCATTCCCGACCCGCATAACTGATCTGTTTATTGCATACCTCGCATAAATCTATTCCTTTCAGATTTACTTTACGGATATATTTTGATATTGGTTCGTTATTGACGACCTTTTCTAACCATTCCCACTTCCAACTATTTCGGAAGCCCTTGTCAATGGCCTGAACGTCTGATTGATCTCGTTGAACCACATGGCCAGACATAGTGTAAATTATCTCGGTCGTTATAAAAACGGACTTCTGATTGGAGAAAGTGAATAATTCAACCAATGAATAAACCGAACACATAAAAAAATAAAGGAAGTATTTTGAAGAAAGTAAAAGTCAAACTAGTTACGGAAAAAAATCCGAATTACTATAAAAGCGGATTTAAAAAAATAGAGCGGAAATAATAAATCCGGATAGCGGATTTCCGCTTTAAAGCGGAAAAAAAATCATGTCTGTAATTTCTAATTGGCATCTATCAAATGGATAAAAATGTCCATAATAACTGCAGATCTGTTTTTATTTTTTCTATGGTCTTGCGTGAAATTTTATGACATGGTACAGGTTATAACTTAATCTAGATCCTCTAAAAATATATGCTGTCAGTAAGCTCAATTGGAAAATTACATTTGGTAGATACTGAAGGAGTTTGAAAGACTGGAACCAAATTTGGAGACACCTAACCACCTTGAGGATGTTCTTTCATGAAGTTTAAAGTATTCAAAGCCCATCCTATCTCTTGTTAAACCAAAAAAGGCTTGTTTTCTTAAAGAGTTGGATACAACTTTAAACCACTTTAGAGGAAGTGCATATAGGCAACACCCATCAGCCACGCAATTCTAAATTTATAGGACCCGACACAGTGCTGTGATTTTTCTTATTTCTCTTTCATTTTGACATCGTTTTGAATAAGTTATTGCTTATTGACATTAATGTTTTCTCAGCAGTGTGTTTCGGTGGTTATATATCGTATTGATGTGTAACAGGCAAGGAGAAAATGCATGGCTGGACCGGGAATCGAACCCGGGACCCCTGCATCTCTAGTCAGGTGCTCTACCATCGATATCTGAGCTATCCAGACCGATATCCACGGCCCTAACCATTACATTCCTCCCTCCTTAAAGGAGTTTGGCCCTCCAAAGACCCCAACCCAGGCTCATCCCTGGCAGGTCTTTCACCTGTCAATTCCAGGGCATGGCACGGCACCAAATCTGTAACAGGATAGGAGAAAATTCATGCTGGACCGGGAATCGAACCCGGGACCCCTGCATCTCTAGTCAGGTGCTCTACCAACTGAGCTATCCAGGCCGATATCCACGGCCCTAACCATTACAGATGTATTAAAAATCTAATTCACGGCCCATCAGGGATATTCCGGCCGTAATTTTTATTGTGGCACAATAGCATTTGTTAGAGGAATAAATAAAAGCGCTGTTTTTCTAATACCTGGCTACAGGCTCGTCAGATCGAGAGACACAGCATCCTTGAGATCAATACTCAGGACAGAGCCCGGTCAAACATTATATTGTTTTTGGTTTGCTTTTACAATATAGGGATAGATAACCCTAGAATATTTGTATACATTGACTCGTTTACATCTTAATCATTTTGGTTATTATTTTCAGTAAATCTGATCATTTTTATAAATATGCGGACTGTTCCAAAGCATCGGACCCAGAAAACGTTACTTTATTTTTAAAATTCATATTTCGAATGAAATTGGATCAAGTTAACTTGTAATCTAAATTAGAACCTAACCCACTTTTTCCTCCAATCAGCAGCTGCTAAATTTTCTATTAAGTAGATCTCTTAATTGTTAAAATTTTATGTCTGTGCAGTAACTCCGCGCGCTGACGTATTAGCCAATCAGGTTAGGTTCTAAGTAAGTTAGATCATATTAAGTAAAATTTTAGTGGTTAAGAAGGGCTCGGTCGCTTCGCTCCCTCCGCCCCTTCTTAACCACTAAAATTTTACTTAATATGATCTAACTATTACAGAGAAAACGAAGAGAGCTCGTACCCTTAACATTTCGTGTTTTTGAAATATTAACTACCATTTCCTCTCGAAATAGATATTTTATTATATCACGACTCGTAAATAGGCATACGCCATTTTTGATGGCATTATCTACGATACATCAATACTAGGGTATACTCGTCGCTTTCGTTACACCTGATTGCTTTATTGTCACAGGTATCGGCGTGGAATGGCGACCCGTGTTCGTGCTGGTTTTCTTGCATTACCTTTGTTTATATTTTATTGCAGTTACGTTTATTTATGTTGTTAATTTGTATACTGTACTGACTTATGTACCTATAATTATGCCCCCCTTCGAAGAAGGGAGGGCATATTGCTTTGCTGCTGTCTGTCGGTCGGTCTGTCGGTCCATTCAGTTTCCGTTCAATTTCTTCATAACCATTGCCCATACTGAAATGAAATTTGGTATACAGATATATCACATAAATATCTAGGCCAAGTTCTGTTTTGGGTATGATTGCACCATTTTTGACAGAGTTATGCCCCTTGGACTTTGAAAAATTTCAATTATTTGCAGTTTCCGCTCATTTTCTTTGCAACCAATTCACATACTGAAATCAAATTTGGTATACAGATATATCACATGAATATCTAGTTTAAGTACTGTTTTGGGTATGATCGCACCATTTTTGACAGAATGATGCCCCTTGGAGTTTGAAAAAATTTCAATTATTTGCAGTTTCCGCTCAATTTCTTTGCAACCATTGCAAATAATGAAATCAAATTTGGTATACAGATATATCACATGAATATCTAGGTCAAGTTCTGTTTTGGGTATGATCGCACCATTTTTGACAGAGTGATGCCCCTTGGAGTTTGAAAAAAATTCAATTATTTGCAGTTTCCGTTTCTTTGCAACCTTTGCACATACTGAGATGAAATTTAAAATACAGATTAATCAGATGAATATCTAGGTCAAGTTCTGCTTTGGGTATTATCTTGCCATTTTTGAGAGAGTTGTGCCCCCTTGGACTTGCAAAAAAATTCCAATTGGGGGGAGGGGGGGGCATAAGTGTTTTACAAACATCTCTTGTTGTAAATTTATTTGGTATCTTACTTTCTTGCTTTAGACGAAGTATTACGTTATTATTCCCGTGACCAAGTCCTGTATAGCATACGTCCATTTACACTGATGTCCACTGATTAAACTGAACAGTATCTTATTCTTGCCCTATTTATAGGGTCTGCAGGGTAGCGAGTCTCGGGAACTAAAATGGCGGATACATCTCTTTTACGAATCGTGTTCGGCTTTAAAATACCTTTAATGTACCGTTGTCTTTTGTGCAATTAAACTTTGACAATTTACCACAGTTGGAATACACTAAAATCTTTGATGGTTGATGTACATCTATGATTTCATCATCGAAATTTTGTAGCATATTGTACTGAAATACTGATCACATGACAGTTTCCAACACAAGACCCTTACAAACATTGAAATGGAATGAAAATGCAGTATGGTATCTTGGTCAGCTGGTAAACATCCCTTACATTTGGTTTTTTTTTCCAACCTGGATGTTGCTCACATAGCAAACACAACATTACTTTGGCCCACATCAGGCTGCCCAAAATGAAAAGTACTACACTAATGTCCAGAGCAAAAATTATTCTGAAGTAGGAATTTTGGTCAATTAGAACCCTGAAGGGTTTTAAGCTTACCAAGCCCAACTTTTGTGAACATGTAATCAACACCACTGTTTGACAGTCAGATGGAGGATTGATTTTAAGGTTCCTCTCGAGACGCCACCACTTCCCAATGGATAATTGCAAATTTTATCCTACACTCGGATCTTAGGACCATTAAGCGGGGGGGGGGGGGGGGGGGGGGGGGGGTTCCGTACCAGCATTTACTGCGACACAGGACCTTGGTATTACGGTTTCATCTGATGGACAAGACCCCACGTCCCATAGTGGTATTCGAACCTACGACGTAAGGATTAACTCCTTACTTCGTGACTTTGGAGCAGACACTCTAATTTCTGCGTAACACGGGCGACTTAGTAACTTTGAATGTTAAGGACATTGACAAGTCACGGTTTTTCGGAGAAAAAGGATTTATATCATGTGTTTTTCCTATTATAGAACTCATAGGAACACCTCACCCTTTTCCGTCGCTCACTAGAAAATAATTCTAGATAATAATGAAAACCAACAAAGAAGGATATGGAAATAACAAACAGTATTAATTCTCAACGTCCATCAAACAAATATACAATATAAGAGCAGAGCAAACACGGAACTCCGAAACATCATAGGTGGGATCAGGTGCCATGGAGGAGTGAGCATCCCCTGTGACCGGTCACACCCGCCTTTTGTTCGTTGTTATAATCAGGAAATAGCTGAAAAAATCCGTGGTCAATTCAGTGTATAAATAATGGACTAACAATTGGTATGAAAAACGTCAGTCATCATTTCATTCAATGATAAATTGTATTTGCTGACAAGGCCATTGTATCGACCATAGAATTTACGAAATGATGACTTTAAACGAGACTGTTGAAATTCTTGTTTCATCAACTTGCAATAATTTACCTCGTTTAAGAAATTGTTCATACGTAGAGCATGCTCTTGCGTATCGAATCAACTGAGATATAAATTCTCCGTATGCAGGTGATGAAGGTATATTGCTGCATAAGTAAGGGAAGTTGACGAAGGGAAATTACGCTCCATTATTAGCAAACTTATTTTTATATTCATATGAAGCAGAATGTATACAAAAACTTTTACGTGAAAAGAAGAAAAGACTTGCTGTGGCCATCAACTCGACATTTAGATATATCGACGATGTATTGCCAACTACTTCTGTAAAGAAAAATTTATTGGATAATTTACATACTTACTCTATCCGGAAGTTTTTATGACCTCTCGTAATCCCTCCAGATCTAAGTCGGCCCTCGTGGAAAAGGACCAGCAGTAAGCCCTTCTCTAGGGAGAGGGCCGGGTCCCTCTGTCGAATCCAAGTTTTCAGGATATTATCAACTATTTATGTAAAGAAAAATTTATAGGATAATTTAATGTGCAAATAACAATGAGATATCAAGCATTTATCATAATCGTTATAAGTTATATTCGGTTGTTGACGACGTCCCGTAATCCCTCCAGATCTCAGTCTGGATCAGCCCTTCTTCCCGGCCGTTAGCTAGTAGAAGCACCTTCTCCATGGAGAGGGCCGGCTTCCTCTTTCTGATCCAAATTTTCAACGAATCGCCATACTTACCTCTTCCTCAAATTGTTAATTATATCTTTTAACCCCTCCAGATCTAAATCTGGAGGGATTAAACCTTCTCCCCGGCCCTCGTGGAGGAGGGCCCTGACGAGGGCCGGGTTCTTCCTCCTGATCCAATCCTTGACACCTTCCCCGACTATTGATGTAAAGAAAAATATATAGGATAAATTAATTTGCAAGTAATAATGAGATTTCAAACAATTCTTAAAAGATTATATTCTGTTGATAAGGTAACAAAATTAGGAAGTATCGTTAATTCTTTGTGTTATACCATAAAAGAATATCGAGGGATGTTTCATACATATAATTCCTGTATAATTGAGTGCACTATTATTTTCTACTATAATTTTCTCTGTATACAATGTCACCTATATACTGAAGATTGTCAACCTATTTCATTGGCATCCCTCAACTTCAATGATTACAATTAATTTGAATTCTCTTTTAAGCCTAATCACGATATTAAGAAAATCATGTTCATCCTCAAATTGACGGTCCACAAGAGGTATCCCTTCAAGATGAAATTATATCAAGTCCAGACTTATAACAGTTACTGTGAGTCATTAGCTAAATAAAGGAGGAGGGGGATTCAATTTAATTTCTTTAAAAGAACACAAAACGAAGAAAATCTGAAGACCAACACCTTCAGGTTAAAATACTCACGTGTGGATACCGAAAGGCATTCAAAAGGGTTTGTTCATGTACCTAAAGTTAGAAAATTATCAACTCATAATCAATATAAAAGAACATTTATACATAAACACAAAATGCTAAATCAAAACATAAAGTTCAACATAATTTCATGAAGACAAATGAGCAGATCACAGTGTGATAAGGTAAATGAGCTAAAATGTACATGAATTGTAATAAGTCCATTAATATTTAATAACTGCCATTTGATGAATGAGTTGATCTTACAAAAACAATTGATGTACAAGATATTAGCAGCCTCTCTGATAAATTCATCATCTAAACTTGTAAATATACAGCGTTTGATAACGTTAATGCTAATACTTTAAACACAGGATTACAGAAAAAGACTTAAAGAGGATGGACACGAAGGCCTTGGCAAGCAAAAATATCTAAGGTAAATAATATTACAGAAATGAATCTCATTACAATGCTTAAAATATCAATTTTAGAAAAATTACATATAAAAACTGTATCTCCCAATTAATTACAAATATTAAAATGAATATTTTCCTAGCTTACATTACTTTGACTTACTTATACTTACTGCTCTAATAATGATATCAATATAATGTCTCTTATAAGGTCTACTGAATCTACGATCTGGCCGGAAAAGATCATCTAATGGCGACTAGTGCTCTGTAGCTCTGTGTGCTGGCTTTGGAAGGATTCCCCTGGGAATGGTTACCACAAACTGCAACCTCTTATGTTGTTTCCTCGGGGACCTTCTGCGGGGAACTGGATTATACCGCTCACCCTCGCCGGGGCCATCATGGATGAACTTCACCTTCGACTGAGAACCAACTCCAGAATCCAACCTCTTCCAAAGGTCTGACATGGTGACCTTATTCTTCTGGATGACACGCTTCTGTCGGTCAATCTCTTTCTGGAGGCGGGCATTCTCCTCTCGCAGGGAAATCTCAGGCTCCACGCGCTCCTGTATAAAAAACTCTTTAATCAACTGCTGATCCTCCTCGGTCAGCAGCTCTGGCAGGGAAGATTCTGGAGCGAATGGCAAAGTAGCTGTGACAGGTGATGGAGGAGGTAGTAACGAGGAACCAGAGGATGGCAGCGACACCTGTGTCAAGGATGAGAGCAGCGACTGCGACGGAAAGGATGGCAATGAGCTGGATGACGTCAGCAACAGCGGTGGCAAGGTTGTCAATAAGCTGGAGGACGTCAACGACTGTGGTGGAAAAGATGGCAGCATCGAAGATGGCAACAACAGTGGTGGAAATGAGGACAGGGAGCCAGAGGATGAGAGCGACGAAGATGGCACAGAGGATGTGGAAGTAGGAAGACTCTTGGCTGGCCTCTTCTTCGATTCCCAATGTGAGATCGATTCCTCTACTGTCAAGGGTTGCAGCATCTCCTTCGAATTGTCTCTCACTCTCATGAAGCCTGACCCCAGCGTCGGCCGTCTCTCCTGCCCTCAGCTTATGTTCAAGGTACCACTTGATGTGCTTCAGAAATTTTGCTTTCTGGACTGCGGAAAAACCACACATCCAACAATGATATGGATAGTCCTCATATCTAAGATGTTTTATATAGATATGGTTTGTCACATCCAGCTTCTCACCACGAAACCCACATGGCTTACACTAATAGACATGCCCCCTCTTCCCGGCATACGACAATCTTAAGGAAGACATCTTAAATGTAAGAACCAATATCATATTACTGGTAAATATGTATTATATGAACCAACAACATGGTTGGTTAATCACAACCAACAACAAATATTGGTACATCCTAAAGTAATTTTTCAAATATCTCTGCCTAATAAATCAGGATCCCCCTCCTATACATAGGTTGAGACTTGTTTACAATACAAGTAATTCATTTGATCCTTTAATCATGTAAACACTTTATTAAGGAAATGAAAACATCATTACACGTTTACATTAGAAAATCACAATACTGCGCTAATCCAACTGGCACCTAACTAAATTTTCCTTAATTTTTGTACAATGTTCTGGACCAACTTCGGTGGCTGGTTTCCACGATACGGCAGTAATTTATTGTGATTTACAACTTTTCGCTGACCACGGGCATCAAGTTGTATCTCAAAGACAAGGTCACTGTGGACTTTGACCACAACACATGTTCCTATGTAGACAGGTTGTAGTTATGCACATTCTTCAACATATATGTTCTCGTTTCCATACTATGTCACCAACTGAATAACTGTTCCTTAGAGTCGTATAAGTTTTTCTGGCGTTCAGTTGCTTGTCCCAAAGATTTGCGACATATTTCATGTGCTTTATTAAGTTGACTTCTTATTTCCTCAACATAGTTACCATAGGATGAGGTTTATTCTTTTGTTAATGTTTCAGGCCTGTAAACGACCTCACAGGAAAGGCGGACCTCCTGTCCAAAAATCGGCATGTTTGGCGTCAACCCCGTAGACTCCTGAGGGTAAGAACGATAAGCAGCAGTAACACAACTAAGGTAAATATCCCATTTATCATCCATAATAATATAAGCACGAATCATCTGGATAAGGGTTCGGTTGTATCTTTCACCCAGGCCATTACCTTTAGGATTTCTAGGCGTTGTTTTGGTTTTCTTTATTTGAAGGAAGCTACACATTTCAGCTATTATATTAGATTCAATATTTCTGCCTTGGTCTGAGTGTAAAGATAATGGACATCCAAAACGTGACACTATCTCTAGTAGAACTTTTTCAGGAGTACGAGCAGTCTGGTCAGGCACTGGAAAAGCTTCGACCCACTTGAAGAAATAATCTCTGCATACCATAATGTAATGTAGCGGTTTCCTTGTTTTGTTACTGGCAGCGGACCAAGGAAATCAACACCCAGTCGCTCCCAATTTGCAAGGTGCGCCCACGGGACAGCTTCCTAACTAGGCTTTAGGATTCTTGTTTGGTGTTTTGTTAGCTGCACAGGACTCACAAGACTGAATGAATGTTTTAACTGAGTCTTTCATTTCGTACCAGTAGAACTGTTGTTTTATCCTGTGTTTGGTCTTCTTAATGCCCAAATGTCCGGCCCACAAAGAACAATGGCAGAGTTGTAAAATCTCTTATTTAAGTTTCTCTAAAACAATAAATCGTGTCATATAAGACCCATTGTGGTTGTACATTCCTTATATAAAACACCTTCTTTGAAGCATAGTTGATCCCATAAACAAACATAATGTCTGATTGCTGGAGAATATTTGAACACTGGTTTACTTCCTGCCAGTTTCCACTTAAGCACTGGACCAATACCATTATCTTCCATCTGAAGACATTGTAAACTTGATGACTTGTATTTTGACATCCATTGTGTCCCTTCAGGTAAATTTTTAGAGCTGTCACGCTTTCTTGTCATTACACGAATAGCACCCCCTGATTAAGGTTTTCCTGAGTTTTCATAGTCTCAGCTCTCAATACAATTTATCATTGAATGAAATGCTGACTGACGTTTTTCATACCAATTGTCAGTCCATTATCTATACACTAAATTGACCACGGATTTTTCCCGTTATTTCCTGATTATGACAACGAGCACACGGCGGGTGTGACCGGTCGGCAGGGGACGCTCACTCCTCCATGGCACCTGATCCCACCTCTGATGTTTCGGAGGTCCGTGTTTGCTCTGCTCTTATTTTGTATATTTGTTTAATGGACTTTGAGATTGAATACTGTTCGTTATTTCCATATCCTTCTGCACTTAATACAAGGTCCTTATTTCAGGCTTTCTAAACTGTCACCTGAGTAGCTACAGTCGGCTGGGTTCGGACATCTTGATAGACCGTCAGCATTACCATGCTGTGTACCAGGCCTATACTCGATTTCAAAATTGCGCTTGTCCTCCGCCCATTGTCGTCATATCACAGTACACACTGATTTGTATCGTTATTGTACTGTAGGGGTATATATCGTATACACACTGATTGGTATCGTTAATGTACTGTAGGGGTATATATCATACACACACTGATTGGTATCGTTAATGTACTGTAGGGGTATATATCATATACACACTGATTGGTATCGTTCATGTACTGTAGGGGTATATATCGTATGTTCCACGAATCTGATCATCTGCACAACGGTTCTTACAAACGGAAGGAATAACTACAAAGACACTGAATATTTAAAATGTTTGACAAAGTTAGATTTTAAAAATACATCATGTTAAAGAAAATTTGCTAGAATACAATCCAATAAAATGCGGAAAATGTTTATGATTAAATCAGTCTAACTTGACACTGAAGCAACAGAATCAGAGTCAATTTCATTTACACTATATACATGTAATAAAAGTATTTATAAGGGTGAAATTATAAACACTTTTTTTTATTAATGAGGATGTGAATAATGACTTACTGATGATGTTATTAGAATAAGGATATGGAAATAACGAACAGTATTCAATCTCAACGTCCATTAAACAAATTTACAAAATAAGAACAGAGCAAACACGGACCTCCGAAACATCAGAGGTGGGATCAGGTGCCATGGAGGAGTGAGCATCCCCTGCTGACCGGTCACACCCGCCGTGTGCTCATTGTCACAATCAGGAAATAACGGAAAAAATCCGCCGTCAATTCAGTGTATAAATAATGGACTAACAATTGGTATGAAAAACGTCAGTCAGCATTTCATTCAATGATAAATTGTATTTGCTGACAAGGTCATTGTATCGACCATAGAATTTACGAAATGATGACTTTAAACGAGACTGCTGATATTCTTGCTTCATCAACTTGCTTGTCAATAATTTACCTCGTTTAAGAAATTGTTCATACGTAGAGCATGCTCTTGCGTATCGAATCAACTGAGATATAAATACTCCGTATGCAGGTGATGAAGGTATATTGCTGCATAAGTAAGGGAAGTTGACGATAGAAAAGTTAAAGTCATCACGTTTATCATATAGCTTGGTTGTTAGATTACCATTTGTGTCTTTTTCAAGTAAAATATCCAAGTATGAAGCAGAAGTGTTGGACTCTGTGGTATCTTTTATTTCAAGCTCACCAGGATATATCGTGTCGACGTAGGAATGGAAATTATCATTATTAATTGACAATACGTCGTCGATATATCTAAATGTCGAGTTGAAGGCCACAGCAAGTGAATGATGATGGTGGTGATGGCTAGTCTATACTCCCTCACATCTACAAATCAAGGTTTTGTTTTATCGAGTATAATGTACGAGTATTTATATCGTGTATAATCGGTGGATCCGATTATCAACAGTTAATATTCCAACAAGTCAGACCTAGTTTTGAGTCGTCAAAAAACCTCGGAAATGTCAGAATTGAAATTTGTTCGTTGAAATATCCACCATATCCTTTCCAAGCATAATTCCCTGCTTCGTCACACAACTCATTTAGTCAATAATCTTTTTTAAATACAACATAAGCATTAAATAGCAGGAAAACTATCATCAACCTTGAAAAGTCGGAACTAGCCATTTTCATGATTTTGTAAAAAGTAAATATGTCGCTATGAATGGCGGGAAACTTAATTGTTAACTCTCCCAACAGTAAGATTAAGTCAATCTCTGATTACTTCTTTAATAATGTTTATTCAAGTATATACTATCAATAATTTACCCCTTGATTATCTTTTCTTCCTATTAATGTTCATTAATTTTTTTCTTACTTTTAATTTTCATTAATTTAAGTTTCTTCTTTGCGACCGGTTTGCCAAATCGATTTCCACATGGCATTTTAATTAGGGCCCCGCTCCGTGGGCGCCCTATAGTGATCAGTCTGTCCGTTCGTCGAACTGTCCGTCCGTCAGTCCGTCTAAGATCTCTTGTCTGGAGCATATTTTCTCTCCCTTTGGCCCAATCTGGCTCATATTTCACCCAAAGAGTGCCCTTTGGTAACAGGTGTGCAGTGACCTAACACCATGTTTGTAGGTCAAAGGTCATAGATTGATTGATTGATTGTTATTGTTTAACGTCCCTCTTGAGAATTTTTCACTCATATGGAGACGTCACCGATGCCGGTGAAGGGCTTCAAAATTTAGACCTATACTCGGCACTCAGGGCCATTGAGCAGTGAGGGTTCTTTATCGTGCCAACGCCTACCGTGACACGGGACCTACGTTTATAAGGTCATATCCGAAAGACCCGTGACTTTCACTTCTAGTGCCGAGCGCTTGGCGAAGGAACAGTCACTACCTTTGTTTACGTCTTAGGTATGACGCGGCGCCGCGATCGAGAATCGAACCCGGGCCTCCCGATCACGAAGCGAACGCTCTACCACTAGGCTACCGTGACCGGTCAAAGGTCATAGAAGACTTAAATGAAAAATCCTTGTCCGGAGCATATCTTCTCTCCCCTTTGCCCAATCTGGCTCATACTTCACCCACAGAGTGCCTCTGAGTAATCAGTGTGCAGTGACCTTGAACCATGTTTCTAGGTCAAAGGTCAATCTCATAGCAGACTTGTGTGAAAAATCCTTGTCCGAAGTATATCTTTTCTCTCCTTGGCCCAATCTGGCTCATACTTCACCCAAAGAGTGCATCTAGATAACCAGTGTACAGTGACTTTGAACGATGTTTCTAGGTCAAGGTCAAAGCAGACTTTTGTGAAAAATCCTTGTTTGGGGCATATCTTTTATCTCCCCTTTGCCCAATCTGGGTCATACTTTACCCAAAGACTCCCCCTGGGTTACCGATGTGCAGTGACCTTGAACCATGTTTCAAGGTCAAAGTCATAGCAGACTTGTATAAAAAATCCTTTTCCGGAGTATATCTTTTCTCTCCTTGGCTCAATCTGGCTTATACTTCACCCCTAGAACGCCTCTGGGTAACTGGTGTGCAGTGACCTTGAACCATGTTTCTAGGTCAAAGTTCAAGGTCATAGCAGACTTATATGAACAATTCTTGTCTGTAGCATATGTTCTCTCCTTGGCCACTTCTGGCTCATATTTCACACACAGAGTGCCACTGGTCAATTGATTTTCAGTGACTTTAATTGGTCAAAGTTTCTAGATTATGGTCAGAATTAGCCTCTATGTTTAAAATCTTTGTTTGGTGAAAAATTTTTCCCTTAATTCTAGTAAATGTATATAACTGAGGATACAAGATAACTTTGATATATAAATACCTGTAAAATTTCAGTATCCGTGAAGTCATACTAAGTTACTTTCACTGTAGTGCACAAATGTTCCTCTTCAAAATAAACCTTTTAAACAAAGCAATATTTGAGAATTTTATTTTTATGGTCAAATGTGCCATTATGATCAATTTGTATGTAATTTAAACTTTAATGATCAATAAGCCCAAAATAAAGTTTAAAAATGTTTCAGAAGAAATATTTCTGTACAAACGAATATACAGTTTTATATATTAATAGGACCAAGTTCAAGTGTCGAAGCGAGGAACATTAAGGCTTGTCATGCTAGTGACCCTGTAGCGGGTAGACTTAACGGTATGGAGCTCCTTCCCTTGTTGAGGCATCGATCAGGAAGAAATTAGACAATTTCAAGACTCTTGACAGTCAGGATGGAAAGGAACTGTATCAGCTTTGTCCCTGAAGGACAACACTATATTCGCTGATTTGTTAGCCCAGTTCAACACATCTGTCGGTATATCACCTATTGTAGCCAAGCTACCCAGGAAGCTTCAAGACAAATGGACCAACATAGCTTTCAGATATAAACAGCAGAACTGTGCACAATACCCTCCATTTGAACACTTTCTGAAATTTATCAGGGAAATGGCAGCTATGTGTAATGACCCTGGACTTACGTACAATTTACCAAAGAAGGAAACTTATCACAACACAAGGAGTGCAGGGCACAGGAAGACTGTATCGGTGCACAAGACTAATGTTTCCAGGGACAATCAGACAGACATGGATATTAGTGATACAGGGCGACAGAAATTAACTTCAGATGTTTCTACGCGATGTCCAGTACAAAAGTCTAAACATTCACTGAATGAATGTGAAACCTTTAGGAAGTGGAGGTTAGACAAACGTCGTTCGTTCTTGAGACAACACTCTATGTTTCAAATGTTGTGCATCAACTCAACACCAGCAGTCATCATGCACCAATAGTTCTCCATGTTCTGTGTGCAGGAGCACACTTCATCCTACAGCCATGCACTGGTATAGGAAGGACTCGTGTGAAGGAGAAAGTAAGGAAAGAGCACTCACCTCAGATCATGGCGGGGAGGGAACGGAGATTTCCTCGAAGTGCACTACACTGTGTGGTTTGGCCAGCGGTAGACGTTCATGTGCCAAGATTGTTCTAGCGAAGGTGTTTCCATGTGACCGTCCACAAGATGCTGTGACTGTGTATTCGTTACTCGATGATCAGAGCAACCATACCCTAGCTCGATCTGAACTTTTGAATAAACTGGGCGTAAAGTCAGATCCGATTCCGTACAGACTTAAATCATGTGCTGGAGTGACCGAGACTTCTTGAAGAAGAGCGGTGGGGTTTTGTATTCAGTCGATTAATGGACTCGCCTGTCGCAAGCTTCCGCCCATCATAGAGTGCAACGACATTCCAGATAACATGATGGAAATCCCGACTCCAGAAGTCGCTCGTGCCCACCCTCACTTACAACACATTGCCAAGGAACTCGCCCCGCTCCGTACAGATATCGGTATACAGCTGATTGGAAGGGACTTGGACGTACATCAGGTGCCATGTCAGGTGACAGGACCCCCCTCAGCTCCCTTTGCCCAGAAGCTGAGCCTTGGATGGGTGATAATTGGTGACGTGTGTTTGGATGGTCATCATAAGCCAAGGGATCTCAGTGTTCTGAAGAAGGATATGGAAATAACGAACAGTATTCAATCTCAACGTCCATTAAACAAATATACAAAATAAGAGCAGAGCAAACACGGACCCCCGAAACATCAGAGGTGGGATCAGGTGCCATGGAGGAGTGAGCATCCCCTGCTGACCGGTCACACCCGCCGTGTGCTCGTTGTCATAATCAGGATATAACGGAAAAATCCGTGGTCAATTCAGTGTAAAAATAATGGACTAACAATTGGTATGAAAAACGTCAGTCAGCATTTCATTCAATGATAAATTGTATTTGCTGACAAGGTCATTGTATCGACCATAGAATTTACGAAATGATGACTTTAAACGAGACTGTTGATATTCTTGTTTCATCAACTTGCTTGTCAATAATTTACCTCGTTTAAGAAATTGTTCATACGTAGAGCATGCTCTTGCGTATCGAATCAACTGAGATATAAATACTCCGTATGCAGGTGATGAAGGTATATTGCTGCATAAGTAAGGGAAGTTGACGATAGAAAAGTTAAAGTCATCACGTTTATCATATAGCTTGGTTGTTAGATTACCATTAGTGTCTTTTTCAAGTAAAATATCCAAGTATGAAGCAGAAGTGTCGGACTCTGTGGTATCTTTTTTTTATTTCAAGCTCACCAGGATATATCGTGTCGACGTAGGAATGGAAATTATCATTATTAATGGAAAATACGTCGTCGATATATCTAAATGTCGAGTTGAAGGCCACAGCAAGTGTTTTCTTCTTTTCACGTAAAAGATTTTGCATAAATTCTGCTTCATATGAATATAAAAATAAGTCTGCTAATAACGGAGCGCAATTTGTACCCGTGGGAATTCCAATAGATTGTTGGAATACCTGGTCTCCAAAAAAGACCAATATTCAGCACGATGGTAGAGGAACGATATTCACCCCATGTGAAAACAGCTTTCATCTCAAGGCCCTTCTAACTACAGTTCCTCACAGACTCTAGATTTCAAGGGAGACAATGTGTTTTACACAGACAGACATGATAACAAGATTGGAAATTCAGTGGAAGATCGTAAAAATCCTGTCTTTGATGGACCAAACCTTTCAGAAGGACTGTAGTGGTAATTGGACCTCTCCACTTCTGTTCAAGGACATTCGTCCTAAGCTTACGAACAACAGAGCTCAAGTCTTCAAACGAGCTGTCAACCTTGACCAAGGTTTGAAGAGAAACTCAAGCAGATGTGTGAAGTTATGGAAAACATTTTCAACACAGGAGCAGCAGAAAGAGCCCCACAGATAGAAGATAGACATGAGTGTTGGTACATCCCGATATTTGCTGTAACTCACCCTAAGAAGCCTGGCAAAGTTCGAGCTGTATTCGATTCATCAATCGTGTACCAAGGATGCTCATTAAATGACAGTCTATTGTCTATTCCAAACCTGACGAACAACTTACTAGGAATCTTGTTACGATTTCGCAATGATTTGTGTGCGATAGCAGGAGACATCCAGCAGATGTTTTACCGTTTCTTTGTAAACCAAAGAGATAGAGACTACTTACGGTTCTATTGGTATGAGAACAACGATCCACATAGTCAGATGGTAGAGTACCGTATGACCGTCCATGTGTTCGGGAATCGGCCTTCCCCCGCAGTGGCAACATATGGGCTAAGACGGGCAGTACGAGACGCGGATCTCGATGTAGTCAACTTTGTACACCAGGACTTTTATGTTGATGACGTATTGATGTCTCGACCTACACCTGCGCAAGTCACAGACCTTATGAAACGAACTCAGAGAGTACTTGATGAAGAGGGGAATATAAGATTACATAAGATTGTGTCAAATGTACAAGAGGTGGTTGATGCGTTCCCTCCAGAGGACCTGGGTAAGGACGTGAAGGACTTGTCAATTGGTGGTGACAATGATTTGGTTCAGCACAGCCTTTGATTGGCTTGGAATCTGAGATCTGACTGTTTCGTCTTCCAGAAGCCAGATGCTGATGTTCCCTTCACTCGCCGTGGAATCCTTTCAAGGGTCAACAGTATCTTTGACCCCATTGGCTTCCTGTCTCCAGTGACGATATGTGGGAAGATGATTCTACGTGAGATGTGTACTGGGAGTCCGAGCTGGGATGATCCTTTACCAGAAGAGTGCCGAGATAGTTGGGAGAGTCTGAGCAAGTCACTTGATCGGTTGAGCAGTCTACAGATTCCCCGGATGTTCGTTCCACAGTCGCTGAGCTTAGCATCAGATCCACAACTGCTGATATTTTCCGACGCATCTGAAACAGCGATTGCGGCTGCAGCTTACCTGAAGGTGAAGCAGGATGTTGGATTTGTCATGGGAAAGTCTAAACTTGCACCTCTAGCAGGGCATAGTATTCCTAGACTGAAGCTGTGTGGTGCTGTACTGGCGGCAGAAATAGGAGAATTTGTGTCAGATCATCTCTCTATCCCAGCGTCATCGATCCAGTATTTTACAGACAGTAAGGTTATATTGGGATACATAAAAAACAGGACAAGACGATTTTACAACTATGTAAGTAATAGGATTGCTAGGATTCATGCTGTGTCATCCCCTAGCCAGTGGAGCTACGTACCCACTCACCAGAACCCGGCTGATGCAGCAACTAGGGGATCAGTTGCGGACATTAGTAATATGTTAGACACATGGCTTGTTGGACCAGTGCAGTTTTGTTCAAGGAACCTAGCAGAATGTGAATCTGAGGTAGATTACCCACTCATCAGCCCTGACGACGATAAGGAAATTCGTTCTGAATTGAGCACCTTTAACGCTGATGTACATGTATTGACCAACCTGCCCCCGATCGAGGATCGATTCAGTAAATTCTCTACTTGGGACAGTCTTGTGGCTGCATTTTCCACACTTCGTCATGTAGCTGCCTCCTACCGAGGTTCCAATGACTGTACTGGTTGGCACATGTGCCAGAGCACTACTTGTGAATCAACACTCAAAGACACTGAACATTTCATAATTAGATGTGTACAAGCTCAGGCCTTTGATGCTGAAATTGAAGCAATTGAAAATAAACTCAACCTACCTAGGGACAGCCAAATTCAGAATTTATCTCCCTTCATTGATGATAATGGTCTGCTCAGAGCTGGAGGTCGTTTGAACAAACTGAAGAGTTCAGGACTTTCTTCCATCAACCCTGTTATAGCCCCGAATGGACATGTAGCAGTACTACTGGTACGTTTCCTCCATAACAAGGTTTTTCACCAGGGCAGAATGATCACTGAAGGTGCTGTACGTTCTCACGGCTATTGGATCCTGGGAGCAAGGAGACTTATTTCCCCCATCATTTATTTTTGTGTTGTGTGCCGGAAGCTCCGAAGGATGCCCCAGGAACAGAAGATGGCAGATCTCCCTGTAGATCGTCTCACCCCAGGACCCCCATTTTCCTCTGTTGGGCTGGACGTATTTGGCCCGTGGCCAGTAGTTACCAGAAAGACGCGTGGTGGGTCAGCGCAGAGTAAAAGATGGGCCGTCTTGTTCACTTGCTTAACTTCCCGAGCAGTCCACATTGAAGTAATTGAGGACATGTCCAGCTCGTGTTTTATCAACGCCCTAAGACGCTTTATAGCCTTGCGTGGACCAGTAAAGCTTTTTCGCTCGGACAGGGGAACAAATTTTATTGGAGCTGTAGACGACCTTCATGTGAATGCCATCAAGTTGAAGACACTGTGATGAAGACTTACCTGAAGGAGAACAGAGCAACCTGGTTGTTTAACGCCCCCCATGCGTCACATATGGGAGGTGTATGGGAAAGAGTTGTAGGTAGTGCTCGCAGGATTTTAGACTCTATGCTGCTTCAAGACGGAGGCAAGGAATTGACGCATGAAGTGCTAGTCACATTCATGGCGGAGGTGTGCGCCATACTTAACTCTCGCCCGATAGCACTTGATACAGACCCGTCATCGCCCATGGTGCTGAGTCCAAACGTACTATTGACCCAGAAGCAGGGAGAAGTTGGATCGTTCTCGGAACATTTGGGTATCAAGGACATGTACAGAGCCAGCTGGAAACATGTTCAGGTGCTGTCTGATATGTTTTGGAAAAAGTGGCAAGTTACATACTTGGACAGTTTACAGAAGAGACAGAAGTGGCACTCGAGTAAATAGAATCTCAAGACCGGAGATGTTGTACTCTTGCATGAGAAGAATGTTCATAGGAATCTGTAGCCCATGGGGATAATTGAGCGCCCGATTGAGAGCAATGATGCGATGGTCCGGAAAGCTGTGGTTCGTGTCGCCAAGGACAGGAAGGTGTACACCCGACCAATAACCGAGATGGTTCTCCTACTTGAGCAGTAACTCTGTGAATAGCTTTGTCTCAGTTATGTAGTTCAGTAATGTGGTTAATAGTTTGAGATTTTTGTCCAATTTATTTAGTGAGTAGTTATATCTTTGATATAAGACGGGGAGTGAAGTGTCCGCGAATCAGTTTAGGTATGACTTGTTTTGTAGTCTACCGGATATTTCCGGGTTTGCGGTTTTGTTTTGTGTATTAGATTTAAGTTCTCCATGCTGGCGCTTGATGCAGCGCATGTTTGCATCTACAACTTAAATATTTTGTATCTGTCCATCCAGCCAAGAGCACATTGTAAGTTTATATTTTTGCAAATGTTTGATATGATTATAGTATTGATTTTGCTTAAATGTCGGCATAGGTCTCATACGTTGAATCTGTGTATTTTCTAGCCGTTTCTAAAAATAGCAGATACCGCCAAATTTGTAGTGTACGATTTTGCATTGATATATTTGCAAAGTTTGCTCAATGAGATATTGTGAGATATTGCGAGATATAATGAAATATTATTACTATGAATTTGACTGAACTTTAGTCTAAATCTTTTCCTGTAAATTTCATAATGTATGTAAATCAGATTAATGGCAATTTATTGGTAATCTAATCAGTGTGATTGTTGCATGTATGATTGTCAGTTATTTGATTACATTTTAAGTACAAATTCATTTTTGTATGTTTCAGCCTTTCACCACGTTCTTCAATAAACTTGAAATACAGTTTGATTGCGTGGTTTATCTGCTAATACCCACCTCTGATGTTTCGGAGGTCCGTGTTTGCTCTGCTCTTATTTTGTATATTTGTTTAATGGACGTTGAGATTGAATACTGTTCGTTATTTCCATATCCTTCACATAACAAATTTTCGTCGCAGTTTTCTCAGCAACTCCTCATCGTAGATGCTTGAAATTTTAACACAATCTTCTCTGAAGCATGCCATATGGTGGGATACATTATCGTTCAAATGCGATGTCAACTTCCTGTTTGTCTGTGTGTATGTCCGTTTCATACATAACAAATTTTCGTCGCAGTTTTTTCAGCAACTACTCATCCTAGATGCTTGAAATTTTGACACAATCTTTTCTAAGGCATGCCATATGGTCGGATACATTTTTGTTCAAATCCGATGTTAACTTCCTTTGTGTCTGTCCGTTTCATACATAACTCGCAGTTTTCTCAGCAACTACTCATGGCAGGTGCTTGAAATTTTAACACACTCTTCTCTGAGGCATGCCATTCATTGGGATACAATATCGTTCATCTTCCGAGAAAAATTGATTACTTATACTAAATTGAATACTCTCCCTTTGTTCAATATCTCCTGATATCATATATTCTTTAATTGTTTCTGAAATACATTGCTTTACTTTTTCTATAGACTCCTTTTCATGTAATAATTGACAATTAAATTTCCAATAACCTCTTCCTCTATTACTTTCATTTGTTTTAAATTTTAATACAATTGCTAAATGATCTGTTCTATACCCTGGAATTATTTTGGTATCTAATACTCTACTAAAAATACAATCAGAAACAAGAAAATAGTCAAATCTACTTTGAATAAGTGAATTTGATCTTCTCCTTTTGTATTGTCTAACTTCTTCATTCCAGATTCTCCATGTATCATAAATTTCAAGTTCGCTATTTATATTCTTTATTCCTTCATTTGCCTTTGGATTATTAAGATTTTTGACAGTGAAAGTGTCAAGTTCTTTACTTTGGACCACATTCCAATCCCCACACATGAGGATTGATATTTTTCTAATTTTGTAATTTCTTCATAAATATTTTGAAAAAATTCTGGATTATCATTATTTGGACCATACAAATTTACCAAAGTAAATCTTAAATATTTGTTGAAATATCCATTATGAAATATCTACCTGCATAGTCACATTTAAATGAATGGATATCTAATTCAAAGTTATTTTTGAAAAGTATTGCGACACCAGGTGTGCTGGTTGTATAACTACCAAAATAGGATTTGTAGCCCGACTCTGATTTCCATAACCTTGAAGTTTCATGAGTACTATGTGTTTCTTGAAAACAAAGAATAGAGATATTTTTTTGTCTATCCCAATTAAACACATCCCGACGTTTAATTTTGGGGTGTTAGAAGAGAAACCTCAATTCATACTCAATATACCTAACATTTCTACTTTGTTGGTCATTTTAGTTGTCATATCACATGTCATAAAAAGTTTTCATTCTTATTAAACATTCTTATTTCTTACCCAGTTAAATAGATCCCTACGTTTTTGACAATTTGATGAAAATCCTCTAACATTCATACTTCAAATATTTATGCTAACAACCTTTGACATGTGTAACCAGTAAGTCCCTGCATTCTAAATCAAGAAAAAAATGATATATTTGAAAGACATTGAGAACTGAGATAAACTGTCAACAGCATTATTCTGATTAATTACATCTATTAATGGAAAGAGGACACATAGACATACACACACACTCAAACATAGAAAACTACAAATAGATAATTACTTTTTACATGTTTTATGCATACTTCGCCTTTGTCCTCCGAGCTCCTCCTGTTTGTGGACCATTCAAATAACATATTTATCTTTCAAGAAGTTTTTTGTCACTATCATCTGTCACATCCATCCTGTGTTGATTCCCCTGTAAGTCCAACACATATATAAGTCCATTATAATACCACGCACTATCCACCAAATGCTGTCTCTCTTCTGCCCTCAATTTTCGCAGCAGCTGCGCGTTCAAGTCGGTTATGTGATCCAGCATTATAAAGTCCTCTTTTAGCTGTTCTCTCTTTACAATCACTGATCTCCTCACCTCACTACTTATGAATTTTACGGTGACAGGTCTTGTGTGATTCTTGTCATTCGTAGGAATTCTGTGGATTGCCAGAATGTCTCTTGGATCCAAAGTGACTCCTCCCTTTTCTGCCACCAGCGCACATAACTCCTCCCTTAACTTCTGTCCCTTTTGTTCTGGCCAATTCAAAATTTGATGTTATTTTTCATGGAGTATTGTTGGTTCATATTTGCCATTCTGATGGCTGTACTGGCTATTCCATTTATTTTTTTTCAACTGTTTTTCCAGGGTAGTGATCCTATTTTTCAATTGAGAAACATTATCCATGTTAGTGTCATTATCCATCATTAAGCTGTCAACCTTGTCAGAGAGCTGTTTTCTCATCTTAGAGAGTTCCTGCCATGGCGATTCCTATTTTCTTCCAGATCCTGACTCATCTCTGTTTTAAGTTCCTTCAGCATCTCCTCCTTGATTTCCTCTTTGATCTCCTCCTTCAGCTCTTCCTTCATCTCATTCTTTAGCTCCTCCATTAGCTCCACAATAGCACTTTTGATAAGATCTTTTATGTCAGCCTTGGTCACTTGTTTTTTAAGGGTTTCTTGTATAGAGGTAAGAGTACACTTGATGTTCTCCATTTCTGAATGATCATCCTCTCCTGCTGATGAAATTCTTCTCTGTTTTGTGACTGGCTTTGTGGACACTATCTGGCCTTTGACCTCAGCTGGGACTGATGACAGTGACAATGAAGATCTGCTTTTGTCCATTATCTGTTTGGTGTTTGATCTTCCAGCTTTTGCGTCCTTTATTTCCTTTGTGGCCATTTTATTGCTCCAGTAAAACAGGTGTACAGGTGAACACAGGTAGGTTTTTCAATTTTGAAAAAAGGTAAAGCAAAACACTCATTTCACTATTTTTCGGCAATTATTTTATCCTTTTGTCTAACAAAGCAAGTCAGAAACATCTGTGACAATTTTCACATCATAAATATCACTGAAAATATCTTAATTCCACAAAAACCAGGAGAGCTCTGAAACACACCTCCTCACTCAACAAGCATGACCTTGACCAATGCGATGTTTCTGTTCTTACTTTTGGATACGTTAATAAATATGTTATTTACTAGTCTTTCTGTTTGGTTGTCGGAAAGGGTACCTTAAGTAAGACTTGTATTATGGATGCTGCCGATGTAATATTTAGTTTTATCTGTCTTGTTGTACAGCAGAGTCTCTTACTATATCACAGAATCCTAATTCTTATGTAATGGAGATAAACGAAACACAAAGAAAATGTAATCAAAGAGATCATCTTTTTCCAGATCTTTAGCTAACAGTGTCTTTTGTTGACTCTGGATCCATGTTTGGTCTTTAGATGAATGATAAGTGATTTGAGGTTCACGTAAGATTTTTTGCAGGAATGGCACTTAAACCCTCCATCATTTAAGTTCTAACTTCAGACAAAAAATTGTTTCCCTCGAAAATCAATTCCTTACAATTATTTAACTATTTGACAAATTTCACTCATCTAAGAAATTTTCTGACTTTTCACTCATCCAAGTTTTGACTCATGAAAGTCATTTGAAACAGGAATTGTTTGTTTTTCATCTTTCAATCCAATTAAATTCTTACCATGAAAATGTCATTGAGACTGGTTCTCGGGTATAAAACGGCCTTGCGCGCCATTACAACCTCTTTTGCGGTTTCTGGGTTAATAAAATATCTTAACTTTTTAAACAACTTGTCTTCATTTAAGGTACGCATGTTTTATTGTATGAATATCTATCTAAGTATATTCATCATTTTAGAATCGATGAAATGCTTTATTTGAAACTGTTTTGTCAAATAAATATTAAACAGAATTTTCATAATAAAAAAGTTAAAATGTACATAATTGTTACTTATTAATATTTTAATTTTCATAATGTTTTGTTAAATTATTACATTGATTCTTATTATTTTGAGTTGTGGTTTCTTGTTAATAAAAAATCTTAGCTTTTATACAACGTATCTTCCATTTAGGCCAACAATAACAGAGGCTGAATTCAAGTTATTCCATTCCTCACTAGCCAAACGAGAAACCAGCTTAAAAAAGAAGATTTACTCGACCCTACGATGGATTTTCGCAGTGGGCGCAAGACGAACTTTAGGAGATGATCCCTACAGGAGGAAAAGAGGTGACAGTGAACATGTACGCTTTTTTTTTTAGCTCTGATTGAAAGAAAACACTCCCCAATTGATTTTCATACATTGATTTTATTAATTTTTGAGACAAGATCCAGGCGAGTTGGTTTCCGGAATCGGAAAGTTCATCGTGTTTCATAAAGTCTGTTTTTTAATTAGAGTTCATAAACTGGGACCAGTGAAGGCACAGAGAACGAGGAACATGCACGTTTAAAAAATACCCCCCCCTCTCTTGAATTTTCATACAATTTATTGTAATTTTTTTCAAGGAGACAACACATTCCAATCGAAATTGGGTTCCTGGTAATGGAGCCCAAAGAAAAGAAAATTGTGAGTAAACATATATTCAGTTTTAAATATGATAAGTTCAGCATGTTTAAGTCAGTTATTTTTATGTCTAAAATTCTCTTAGCCCTACAATGAAACAAAGGGAAAAGAAAAGTGAGAAAACCTTTAGAACAAAGTAAGAATGTTAGCTTATTATTTAACCATTGCGTATTTTATTGGAAAATACGTATCTGATAGTGTTTACCAGGTCCAGTCCAAAGAATATTTCTACCTACGTAGCTATTAAAGGAAACGTTTGGTCTAAAAAAACTTTTTGATATTTCATTCATTGAATGGTCAATAATGAATTTTACCTGTCACTGCCATTTATTTTAACTTAATTATATAGTAATAAGACATCAAAGTTATGAGTAAACTGGCTGATGGAGGCTGCCATGTTGAGAGATTAAGTTATCGCGCTTGCTAAATATTTCCCACAATCGTCACTTTTATGACGTATTGCAGGCAATTTGGCTCTAAGTGTAAACACTATCAAGTCATAATCAAGTTGTGAAAATGTGCCAATTAAGTGTGTGCAGTTTAATTTTGGATCTGAATATATTATAGTAAATATAATTTCACATTCCTATGCTTCTAGTGTTTCAGAATTCAGGAAAATAAAAGAAGGAATTAATAATAAAAAGCCATAAACTGGTTGGATTAAACCTTAATTAAAAACTTAGCTGCAAAGGTTGTATTATTTTACAAGATTTTAATTAAAACTTTTTAAAGTTCTAATGTGTCAAAAAAGGATGTTAATTTAATTGCTATAAATTAACAATTGCTTAAATTAGCTTATTTCTGAAAGAAGGAATTTTATTTTTCTGCAGTCATAAACTCATTGACTCTTAGCCATCTGGCATTTAATCTGTCTGCTCTACGTCAGCAGCGGCCATGATAAGGTTTACCCCATGCTGCTCCAATTAAGCTATTAAAATCCAATTTAACTGCTGTTTTCAGCAGCGCAATGTTGTGAGATGCAGCTTTTCTTTTTATATGAGAGGTACAGTTTTATATATAAAAATTTTAATTCTGACCAAACATTCCCTTTAATAGCTACCTAGGTATTTAAAGCTACCCAAAACTACTTTTACCTACTTTCTGCTTTACTTGCATTTTGTGGCCAAATGCAGGAACGGCGCAACATGGTAAGCACAAAATTTATTGATACAGGTACAGTGATGATGGATATAACAAAACTTTGGCCAAAGAAAAATTACTTCGTTTATTATCAATTTTGCATAGAAACTAATGTAAAATTGCCGATTCAGGAAGTAATCATTTTTTGGCCAAAATTTTGTCGTATTCATCATTAGTGTGATTGTATAAAAAAAAATTGGTATTCTCCATGTTGTGTCGTTTAGCTTTTGTGCTGCAAAATGCAGAAATTATTAAAAAAAAATACTGTAGATCACTAAATTTCCGCGACACCTTATTTTCGCGAGATAGTCATTAACTCTTGATTAGCGAGATAACATTTTCACGAATTGTAGTTATTGCTCTATATAATCTTAAGTGATGACTTTAACTTTTCTATCGTCAACTTCCCTTACTTATGCAGCAATATACCGTCATCACCTGCATACGGAGTATTTATATCTCAGTTGATTCGATACGCAAGAGCATGCTCTACGTATGAACAATTTCTTAAACGAGGTAAATTATTGACAAGCAAGTTGATGAAACAAGAATATCAACAGTCTCGTTTAAAGTCATCATTTCGTAAATTCTATGGTCGATACAATGACCTTGTCAGCAAATACAATTTATCATTGAATGAAATGCTGACTGACGTTTTTCATACCAATTGTTAGTCCATTATTTATACACTGAATTGACTAAGGATTTTTTCCGTTATTTCCTGATTATGACAATGAGCACACGGCGGGTGTGACCGGTCAGCAGGGGATGCTCACTCCTCCATGGCACCTGATCCCACCTCTGATGTTTCGGAGGTCCGTGTTTGCTCTGCTCTTGTTTTGTATATTTGTTTAATGGACGTTGAGATTGAATACTGTTCGTTATTTCCATATCCTTAAAGAATGCTATCATACGCGAGAATTTAATTTTCGCGAGCACACATTTACGCGAAAGTAAAGTTCTCGCGAATAAAAAGTGATTTACAGTACCTAGGTAGCTATAAATAGCAACGTAGGTAGAAATATTCTGTGGACTGGACCTGTTTACATTTCATTTTTAATTTTTTATTCTGTTGAAAGAATCAACTAACACAACTCGTTAACCCCCTGAACTACATAGTGATAGATTAACCCCCCCCCCCCCCCCCATTAACCTCCATCTGTCTCACAGATTTCAAATAAGGAAGTGTTTTCATTTTTGGTTAACCTTCCATCATCCTCTTCATATCACCTTGCTTCTCATTTATTAAATAATAGCCCTCTACTTCGACTGATCCCACGTCCCCTTCTGCTTCACTCGAGGACTCTGGTTCTGCAAACGAGGACTAGGACTACGACCCTGCTTTAGAAAAAAAAAAATTAAAAAATATAATAAATTAATCAATAGAAAACACCAAGAAGGCATCATACAAGAAGAGTTTATATAATTTTGTATTACAGAATTTTTAGTCATACCACGAGGAAAATTAGAACCAAATGCTTCAGATTTTTCAAATTGAAACTCGAGAATTTAAAGTGAATTTTCTTTAGAAATTGTCTTACGAAAAAAACGAAGGCGAACTTAAATATTTTTATGCCACTGGAAATGAAAGCAGCTTAAAAGAAGGAAGGATATGGAAATAACGAATATTATTCAATCTCAACGTCCATTAACCTTTTCAAATTTCGTATTTTGAACTTCTTGTTTTACCCCCCGCTTGAAAAGCGGGAGGGTATATAGTAATCGTTAATTCTGTCCGTCTTTACGTCCGTTTGTTACGCTTTGGGTTACCCATCTCTTATCCGCAACTCCTCTCAGACCACTGAATGAAATTTTATGAAACTTTCACAGAATCTTTAATACATATTGCCATTGTGCACCTCCTATTTTACTTTTTGATTTTACACATATTTTGGGTTTCCCGGCCACGGCAAAACATGGACTTTGCCATTTAGACTATATGGAGGCGGGGGGGGGGGTATCATTTAGTGAGCTCATCGCTCACAGTACCTCTAGTTTTACTTTAAATGAAGCGGAATGAAGGAACCTTGAGGAGATCTATGACAGCTTTGAAGCAAACAAAACCTGCTACCAACAGATAAGCGAGGCAATAACAGAAGTCGTGAGAGACATTATCTCGGAAAAAGCTACAGGAAACTGCTTTTATTGAAAAGACTGTGTAATAAATTCATCTGTAGTAATTGTGCGATCTATTAGGGGGAAAAAATCAAAATAGATATATTCTAATAGTCTTACACAGGTGTTAAATTATTGGTTCCGTGTCAGGATTGCTTTGGGTTAAAGACTGACATCAGTCTGATCATAGGCTTCCAAACAATGCTATACACGTATCTTATAGATAAGTCTTCGATTGTAATTGTTTTCAGATGGATAGCGAGATGCACACAGAGCCTGGAGAGGCACATATTTTAATTGAAGCTTGATCTAGGTTGAGGGAGAAACTTATTATCATTAAATTTCTAATCATGGACTTTCACAAGCGTTCCCCTATACGACACGAAAAGGATAACATAGAACAATACCTGTACTAGTGACAAGTTATTAGTGCCGAATTATTCTAGCATTGAACTATTCTAACAATGATCTGAGCTACTTAGACTTAAACGTTAATTATTTTTTTTACAAGACTATACATGTATTTATCATTTTTAGGTCACCTGAGTAAACTCAGGTGACCTATTGCTATCACTTTTCGTCCGTCGTCGTTCGTCGTTCGTCGTGCGTCGTGCGTTAACATTTGAACATTTTCAGCTTCTTCTCTGAAACCACTGAACCAATTTCAACCAAATTTGGCATATAGCATCTATGGGTGAAGGGGAACAAAAATTGTGAATTTCATGGGCCCTGCCCCCCTGGGGCCTGGGGGGTGGGGCAAAAACCACTAAAATTAGTGCAATCTTTTAAAATCTTCTTCTTTACTCCTGGACATCAAGCAGTCAAACTGTTTGCATGATTGTAATCAGCATTGAGTCCTCTACCAAAATTGTGAAATTCATGGCCCCGGGGTCAGGGGTTCTGGTGTTAGGGTGGGGCTAAATAAGTATATAGTGAAATTTCATGAATTCTTTGAAAATCTTCTTCTCTGCTCCTGGGTATTAAATAAACTAACTAAGTGCATAGTTATGATGAGCAAGAGTGCCTCTACCAAAATTGTGAATTTTATGGCCCCAGGGTCAGGGGTTCTGGTGTTAGGGTGGGGCTCTATAGATTATATAGTGAAAATACATGAATTCTTTGAAAATCTTCTTCTCTGCTTCTGGGTATTAAATAAACTAAATAAGTGCATAGTTATGATGAGCAAGAGTGCCTCTACCAAAATTGTGAATTTTATGGCCCCAGGGTCAGGGGTTCTGGTGTAAGGGGGGGGGGGGGGGGGCTCTATAGATTATGTAGTGAAAATACTTGAATTCTTTGAAAATCTTCTTCTCTGCTCCTGGGTATTGAATTAACTAACTAAGTACTTTGTTATGATGAGCAAAAGTGCTTCTACCAAAATTGTGAATTCGATGGCCCCAGGGTCAGGGGTTCTGGTGTAGGGGGGGGGGGGCTCTTTAGATTATATAGTGAAAATGCATTATTTCTTTGGAAATCTTCTCTGCTCCTGGGTATTAAATAAACTAAGTGCATAGTTATGATGAGCAAGAGTGCCTCTACCAAAATTGTTAATTTTATGGCCCCAGGATCAGGGGTTCTGGTGTAAGGGGGGGGGGGCTCTATAGATTATGTAGTGAAAATACTTGAATTCTTTGAAAATCTTCTTCTCTGCTCCTGGGTATTGAATTAACTAACTAAGTGCTTTGTTATGATGAGCAAAAGTGCTTCTACCAAAATTGTGAATTCGATGGCCCCAGGGTCAGGGGTTCTGGTGTAGGGGGGGGGGGGCTCTTTAGATTATATAGTGAAAATACATGAATTCTTTGAAAATCTTCTTCTCTGCGTCTGGGTATTAAATAAACTAAATAAGTGCATAGTTATGATGAGCAAGAGTGCCTCTTCCAAAATTGTGAATTTTATGGCCCCAGGGTCAGGGATTCTAATGATAGGGTGGGGCTTTATTGATTATACAATGAAAATACACTAAATCTTTGAAAGTTTTCTTCTCTGCTCCTTGGTATTAAGCAGATGAACTACCTATGTAGTTATGATGAGTAAGGGTCCTAATCTTCCAGAATTGTGAATTTCAAGGCCCCAGGGTCAAGGGTAACATAAAGGAGGGGGGGGCTGTACTTATATACTGAAACTGGATGAATTGTTTGAAATCTGCTCCTTGGTATTTATCAAATATTTTTGAAAAGCAAGGGTGCCGTTTCAAAAATTGTGCAATGTGTGGATCTAGGCCTAAGGGTCAGGGGTTCATGTGTGATTGGGGCATTACTGATCATGCTGAATATTACTGATTACTTGAAATGCAGTTTTTGTTCCCCTACCCTGCCTATGGGTATTAAGTAAACAAACTAAGCAACTGCTAAGTGTATTGTTATGATGATCAATGGTGCCTATTTCAAAATTGTGAATGCCATAGCATCTGGATTAAAACATGAATCAAATTCAATCACTGGAAAGTTGTTGCATAATGCTCAGGTGACCTATAAGGCCCATGGGCCTCTTGTTTTGGTAACTGTTTACCTGAACTGTTTGTTTATCTGTTCTAACATTAAACTAGAGGTACTGTGAGCGATGAGCTCACTAAATGATACCCCCCGCCTCCCATATGGTTATAACTGGTGAAAAAGTCCATGTTTTCCTGTGGCCGGGAAACCCAAAATATGTGTTTGACCAAAAAGTAAAATAGGAGGTGCACAATGGCAATATGTAATAAAGGCTCTGTGAAAGTAGCATCAAATTTCATTCAGTGGTTTGAGAGGAGTTGCGGATAAAAGATGGGTACCCCAAAGCGTAACAGACGGACGGACAGACAGACGGACGGACGGACGTACGGACAGACGTACAGACGGACGGAATTAACGATTACTATATACCCTCCCGCTTTTCAAACGGGGGGTATAATAATTATATAACCTTTTAATGTGTTATAGGGTTGTGTAAAAGTTGTGGGTTTACCTTAAGCAGGATAAGCCCCTGCGATTTGCCGATGTGTCAGACTTGCCAAACACGTTATTGTTTCCGAGAAAGTGTACAAGCTTTCGTGGCACGATTATTTTATTTAGCAAAAAAGATTACCCTAAGGTAGAGGCATCGCTGCAACCATACCGGATAGGTGCTTTTGCAGATTAGTTAAGCAAAGGATACCCAACTTCCCCGACAGGAGAGGATGATTCAGTCACCAAAGTGCGTACCCATTGACTATCAGCTCTAAAGAACCATTCTCCAATTCATCACCCGTCTGATCCCAAATACATAAGATTTTGGCAGCTCTTGGACCATTTTTACCCCCGCCATATTGATGGGTACCTGGAAACAAGATTATGTAGCCACATGCGAGAATCTCTGTCCACCAATAAACATAAATTTTCCTTTACTTAAGTTGTCTTTCCCAGACATATATGTTGCCCAATTTGTGTAAAATTATTAATTTTGACGTTGTCTTATTACCTGCGACTTTGGTTGTAATATTATAATAAAGAAATGTACCACAAAACCACCATTATGATTTTATTTTGTGACGTATAACGTTAGCTGGAAGTGTTATACAGACTAATTGGTGCCGTGACAAGGATCCGAATTGGGTCCTGGATATCACTTCGATAACAGTCAGGGAGCGCGTCAAGTGCTTTAAGGCGGTTGCCTGGGTGGCAGAGGGTATGGCCTCGAGACAGGGCGATATTAAGGCTGCCACAAAAACAGCCACTCTCCTTTGCAGATAGGGAATATTTATCCGCAGAGCCTGGACGGCCTACCAAAGGCATTCCCGAGAGAGAAGAGGAGGGTTTTACCTTAGACATCTACACTATCAATGAGAAAAAGAACAGTGACGACTTTACATTTCTATAGTGACAAAACTGATCCTTGATTCTGTAGATATCTTGATTATGTAGAATAAAATGTATGTAAAATATACATCCCCTTTGATATTATTATCATTGTGTATTTCAAACACTTCCTTTTGTTATTTTTTTATAATCATCATAGCTCGGCTTTGTTAGAATGAAATTATCAAAGTGAAAATATAAACGGGAAGATAAGAACTCTTACAAGATTGTAGCCGACATACAACCGTCTATTGCTTAAGAAATGTAGCTTTCTGCTTGAGAAAATTCGGACAGATAAAGCAGAGAGCTACAGATCTATGCGTTGTAGAAACCTTCGATTTAGGCCATCGATTTTTGTCGCTCACTTCAGCGTTAAGCTAAATACATGTATTAATATCGGAAAAAAGAGCTTCCGTACATTTTCCTTGTGTAAAAGTAAGCCGACGATTGTAAAAGTTAACGCTCCTCGCAAAAGTCCACTACCTATTTTTAAGTTACTTTAAGGCGCCGAGTAAGCTTCGGATCTATGCGCCCTTAGCTGAAGTGGGAACGGTGATACTGGATATTTGTTGTGTGCTTATTTCAAAATTATAATAGGGATACAGCAATCTTGGGGGGAAAAATTCAATAAAAAAAAGAAACACCTGGTATTCTCAATGATTACAATATGTTAAATTTATACACTGTTTAAATTGAATAATCAGCTTCCTAAGATAAAAAATCGTAAACAATTCTTACCATTTTTAAAATAAATTACTCCTAAACGTAGGTAAAAAATCGAATGTATTCACTGCAGACAGCTTGTCGCCAGCAAAGCAGAAAACAATATCTTTACAATTCACCATATCCTTCATATAGAACATTAGAAAAATACTAAGCGGAAAAGATGTATTATTTTTCAGTCTTTGTAAATAAGTTTTATCATCACCCCCTCCCTTTTTATAATTAACAAATTAGACCCAATGGACACAAACTTGTTTCTCTCTTTACTTCGGTGTTTGATCTGCAAACGACAACATTCATCATAAGCTGCTTTGTTTCATAAAATTATCTTGAATTTTTATTATTAGCTCCTAAAACTTTTTCTATTAGTTTAACAACAAAGTCCAAGTTGTAGTCAATCAAAGTTTGGATATATATTACCGTAGTCTACGCATCGCATAAAATAGAATGAATGGTCTTAATACACATATCGATTTTTTGTTGTGTCATTATTTAAGCATTGAATCATTCTTTAAAAAAAAGTAGTCTCATAACTGCAAAGGAATTGCAAACATAGTGATTAATGTTAGCTCTATAAGTTTTATTTGCAAAGACAAATGCAGATAAGATAACATCTTTCAAAAAACAATGAATCATTGCTTTTTCCAATTCCTTGCCTTGTTTTGCAATTTGGTTTCTTTTTTGACTTACTTGAATTATCTCGAACCTAAATAACAATAAATTAAATGATTTCAAATTTTGATTTTCGCTTATGACATTGCTCTTGCATGGCATTTATTGAATGTCGGACACCACAGTAAAATGTATTGCAAATGTGTCGTTTTAAACAGGTTCCACTGTCATATGTTTGAAAATAAAGTAATCTGGATCTTTATTTTCCGTCCAGACATCTTCATTAATTAGTGTGAATAACAACGAAATATTTCTAAATTCAAATTTATTACAACACATATAAAGTACATCTTTTACTGAAAACATTCAGTAGAACAAAATTACAATGATTTATTGCTTTACATAATCCTTCATCCCCTGAAAACATATTTGTTTATTGACTTGATGTCAAACAATCTTACAAAAAAAAACCGTGATAAATGTTAAATTTAAAACCGTCTCTTGAATCAAAATGGATTCGTCTCATTGATGGATGATCATTCGTCTGTTAAAACAAAGAATTTAATTAATGTTTCAAAGAAATAAGAACATATTTAACTTTGAAAAAACCTCTTATAACCATTTGAAATTTTCACAGTAATACAAACAGAAGAAAAAAAACTGCTTATTAAGATTGGATTTTTTTTTACAGAAATACAAAAAAGGCTTAAGATTTAAGAATTAAAATTTATTGATGTTTACCTAGTGACGTCTGACCATCATGGTGGTCCCCCTCACCGATGTCCCACTCGTTAATATGGGATACCATGGCCAGGTCCAGGACTCCGGGTACCAGGGACCGTTAAGGAAGGCGTTGAAACAGTCATTGAACCACCAGCCTCCTCTGTAGCTAGCAGCACAGTTATCCCAACTCCTCCTGTCATTGTCTCTGTCTTGGGTGGTGAAGGACATCCCAGACGGATCATATAGAATGGGGTTAACAGTGTTTAACATACTGTCCCCTGTAAAATTAAACAAAAGAAATCACAGAAATAATTGATTTATATATCTTCAATCTAATTGGTAATAATAACATTGAGGTACTTCTAAGATAGACGGTTTCAGGTGCTGGGAAAGGTGATAATATCTACTTAAGAATACAATTCAACAATACATTATGTAATTCATTTAGAATCTTTTCTAATGTATCAATAAACTTTGTTTGTTACACTTCAAAGTTTGACTAAAAAGGGAAATGATTTATTTTTATTAAGGTCACTGTGAAATGAATATGTGAAAAAAAGGATCTGGTAGAAACTGTGCCTTTAAAAGATATAAAATGTAATACGCAGGAATCATTATGAATTATGACGAGGTAAGAAGTGATGTACCTGTAACTGTTTACATTATTTTATTTTCATTTAACTCTTTACAATTTACTGAACTGTGATGCAACATACACCTACTGTTGACATTAAAAATAGAACGTTATCTTTTCACCAGAAGAAGTTAGCTTTCTATAGCTCGGTACAACGTTTTCTAAAACTTAGTGTTAATACTAACGACGTAATATGTTTAATAAAAGTCGTGAATTGTACATACAAATGATATCGTGATATATTTAAACGTTGTATTAACATGGAATGTTTACAGAATATTAGAGAAAAACAATTGTATTTTAACTTTATATACAACAACTTAATCTTTCAATTAAAAGATATATGATATTTCTTTTAGAAATTAAGTTGCATACACTTACCTAAGGTTCCCGTGGCAGGTCCTGCAAGAAAGAGCTGATATTTTCCAGCTTCGTCAGAGACAGAAAACCGGTCGTACATTTCATAAAGCGTTGTACCATTCTGGAGATTGATGGACACATACACGGTCGAGTTTTCTTTTGTTAACAGATGTATTAAGTCATTTCCTGTATTAAGATATAGTTTAAATCAAGTTTAAAGTCCATTGCAAACTAAAATAAAATATTTCAAATATAAATATTCATTTATGAAAAATCAAATTATTTTTGAGTAGTAAATATTGATGTAGAATTTGATGTCTTTCAAAAACCCTCAAGCTGAGGGTCCTAGTCCTTTTGCTGTCTTTTTGATTGGAGATTTCAATGAAGGGTATGGAGATAACGAACAGAATGCGATATCAAAGTCCATAAACAATAAAAATCAGAGCAGAGCAAACAATGACCTCTAAAACATCAGAGGTGGGATCAGGTGCCAGTGAGCATCCCCTGCTGACCAGTCACACCCACCGTGTACTCCTTGTCATGATTGGGTAATAACAGACACCATGTTTTGGGAATTGTCAAAAACATATTACAAACAATTGAACCAGGTTTAAAAATAATATATTTGATACACTTCCAGTTATTTATCGACAACATTGAAGAAATTCTGTCTATTTAAAATTGGATGAAAGTCCCAGTTTGAAAGTATATACACTTACCAACCCATACATCTTGTTCTGGTGAACCGAAGCCATTTTTATATTCCATCCAGTTCCTGTCAAAACTGAGGGTTCCCGTAACTCGTTTTTGAATTGCCTTTAAAAATTAACAATTATAGAAACACAATTCACTGTTTCGAACAATCGTAGGAACAATGTATTATGATATAGACTAAAATATTCATATTTATTATTAAATTGTACAACCCTTTAAATAATTAGAAAACTGAATGTGAGTAATGTAATGTGCTTCTTTATGAACTACATACTGTCCATCCCCCGCACATTGTGACCATATCGCAGTACACACTGACAGGTCTTGTAATGCTTCCATAGGGATATATATCATACACACCAGAAGTAGTCCTGCCATCTTCATAAAGCTCCTTACAATCTAATGGAAGGGCTGGAAAAATTACTGGAATCATTTTCTGCATAAATACAGGTATTAATAGGATTCGTGTTATTAATCTAAATATTTTATATTAAGGTTAATTGTTGAAGTTAATGTGCTTTGAAGTATCTCCAATGTAGATAATGATAAGCTCTTTCTTATTACCTGTAATTAGTTTTGTTTTTTAATTGTTTCAAATCTATTATTTGTTAAATATTTTATAAAGCAACTTAGTAAAAACAATCCTAGTACTTTGTAGGTCATTCAAACATTATTTGTGTCTCTAACTGGCAGCAATGTTAAAGAGGAATTCATTTCTAAGTAAATGAAGGATATAGAGATAAAAATGAGACCCTTTAAACCGATGTTGCGTGTGGTAGAAAGTGTTTGCACGAAAAAGATCCAAAACTGATCAATGACCATTCAAGTGCCGAGTATAGGCATTTGCAGCCCCAAATCGGCAAGTGGTGGTGTTCTCAATGCGTGTGAAAATTGTCGAGAGGGACCTTAAATAACAAACAATCGAAAAAGCAAACAAACAGAAAAAAATAGCCGTTATACATACGACGGGAAAATAGATAACAGTCATACACACAACATGGAAGAAAAATAATTTTACATTAAAGGGGAAATCAAATGACAATTATACATACAACATGGAAATAATAACAGTTATACATACAACCGGGAAGTGAATGACTTTGATGAGAGTAGTATCTCCAGCCGTCCTCCTTAGTCATCCCAGAAGAGCAAACCTTTTTGTGTGTACGACATTTCGTCGTTTTCGAGTTGAATCCAAAGACGATGCACTCTCCTCGACACATCGCCGCACACTCGGTTAAAGAATGCGAATCCTGTTCTCCTAAAATCTCGTAGTTAGATATTTTATCAATTAACTCAAGTTTTGTAGTATATTTCTGAGAAAAAACGATAGCTTCTGACAAAGCCATGCAGGCGACAATTAAAGTGATAACACACAGATTGCCCATTTCCTGTTTTTCTTTTTTTTCTTAAGAAAAAAAATATTGCTATGTTCGTGTGAATCTGTAAAATTTTGCCAAATGTTCCTATAACTGCCGAATATAAATATTACAACCTTAATTAATGCCTGAAAAATGATTGGCTGTTACGTACTCTATATGTTACTGTTGTTTAACTATCGATTTTATTGAATTTAATATGAATTGTCAAATATGCTACTCTGGAATTGCAATTCAATTTCACTCCTCTTGTGTCATACTGTTAAAAAGTGTTTGTTTGTTTGTTTGTTTGTTTTTTTTAGGAAACTGTCTTTAAAATTTTTAAATTTTATAAATATTTTCCTTCATTACCTTACTCTGAATGAAATTAAAATTCAGTTTTTTTGATATGCAAGTTAAAAAAACAATTATCTGATTCTTCGAAATATAGAGGCTCAAAATTTTTGGCTTCTAGGAAAATGTTTAAAATGCACATAGAAACAGATACGTTTGCGGAGTTATTTTTTATTTGTATACCTCTGCTCCGATGGGTAAACTGATTGACTATTTTATTTCATATAGAAATTACAAAATATTTACTTAAAGTGAGGTATCGATTTTATTGTTTAACAACATATATATTTTTTGAAAGCTTGCCTTGATTCGAAACTGTTCGTACATGAACAAACGCCTTCAGTACACCAGGGTTCTCTAAAAAGATAATAATAATTAAGATAAAGCGTTACTGTATTGTCTGTATAATAGCTATGTAAGGTAGAAATTCAATCAGGAAAAAAAATATGCACTTGCAATTTTAAGAGTGATTATTTCAGAAAATCGCAAAATTTGCCTTGTTGTCTGTGAGCAAACGGTCAACAGTGACAGGCCGATTAGGGTGCAGAAAAATATTATGAAGAGTTATTTTCTGGTTTAACATATCTGGATAAAAATGCGTTTGTTATTACACTTAGTATACACTAATAACTAATTTACAAGCTAAAATGACGACGGATTTTTCCATTAATTTTCGATATTGACAAGGAGCAAATGGAGGAACTGAACGGTCGGAAGGGGATGCTCACTCCTCCATGGCATTTGATCCCATCCAGATGTTTTTGAGGTTGAGTTTGCTCTGCTTCTATTCTGTAGTGTTTTAAGTACTATTGAGCTTGAATACTATTTGCTATTTCCATACATTTCATTATAATTATTACCCCTTCATTAAATGGCCATGCAGACTAGATATATGAAAATGTGAGAAAAATACATCAAAAAAGCTATGTCTATGGCCTTTTATTATTTCAATATTTTAAAACATTTCTTAATTCTTTTTTAATTTCAATATGCCAATAAAAGTTATTTACACGCCGAATATAAGTAGCATTCTTAATCACAGGGTACAGTGTTTTATTCCACCATATTTTAAGTTATAGACCACACCTTGTATTTAACTTGATGGGACAGATTATAAGACTATACGTTGTATTTCCTACAAATATACATTGACTATTGCTTCCAAACATAATAATTACAAGAAAACATTATATGGCCTGAATAACGAGTATCTGAAACAAAATCCTCCATCGTGTTCATGTTCTTCTTCGCCCTACAACTATAGTCCTGCTGGACACGTTAGTACAGGTGGCATAAAGAAGTCGGTTCACTTTATGCATAAAATGGCCCTGTAGATATACCAATTAATTGATCAACACTTGATTTTCTATTTGAAGCATTAAAATAAAATAGAGACTTGGTGCTTTCATATCCTATTAAAAAAATTACTCTAAAAGTCTAGGTCTAGGAGAACTGGCTTTATGAAATTGCAATGTTCTTGAATTTTTAGGTAAACAGGTATAATTGAGTACTTTCAATGAAGAAAAATAATATGAGCGCACTTTCTGATCTAAAAAATAAAACTTGTCCATTAATCCTCAGAAACAGTTCTATCATTAACTAGTTGCATATCTTAGATCAGAGGTTGCGCTTTATATTAAATATCAAAAAATAGCTTTAAAAATTGGCCGTTTTTGTAGACTTTTTCAGAATATGAGGAAATTGACGCATTTCGTGACGTCATAATGCATTGACTAGCCAGAAAATGACGTCATTTTTTATAGATACGCAGTCACCAAAGATCTAAGTGATATTTCAATGCATTGTAAACTAGAACTTTGCAGTTTCAATTTTTCAGAAATTCACAGGGCCAAATAAGGCAAAAGTGAACCTTGTTCTTTGATAATTATAAGGACTTTGGATCAATGATTTTAAAGGGTCGAAAATATAGGAAACCCTATCTCTCAATAATGGCAGCAGAATTTCATCAATATCATGATTCTATAAAAAAAAAATCGCCTCACGATGGGCACAATATAAATAAAGGAGACGCTGGTCACACTTTGTCAGAATGGATTAAATGTGTGAAATCTATGTTACTTACAATTACGTATTACATGTATGTAAAAGTTTGAGGGGCAATATGATAACCATCTATACTCCTGTATTTAATAATCTAGATGTAAAAGGATAGATTGATTACATGATAAGTACCTACTGATCCCTGCTGACAAAGCAGTTAACAACGTTGTCTTCGTTTGTAAGGCTCATTATATAAATTGTGTTTTAGTAGAATTGGATTTACGGTAATTCTATATATGGTGTTCCAACTTATACCCATTGTTCACTTTCTAAGGAAGAAATTCTTTAAAATTATCTGTCAATTTTGAATATTTTTAATACCCCAAATATCAAAATGATTCTAAACTTCCACATCCATACTGGATTCCAAAACTTCATAGGAATCCATAACAATGGAAACACATAGCGGATTCCAGTAAATGTTCAACAAAGCCTCTTTCTGTACTTCTTTCTAAGTTGTTGACAGTAGTGAAAGAGAAACGTCAAGGGTTATGTGAAAGGATATATTCTAAATGTTCTTTTTTAATAAGCAGATCTATTTTTGTTTTCATATAAAGCAATAATTTGTGATTTCAAATTGTTCAAACGTTCTGTGGCATTTTAAGTATCCATGTTTGATTAACACCACTCTCTCTGTGATTTAGTCACTTTATGACCTTTGACCCCATATAAAGTTCACACAGAATTGAACATATTTTTTCTTCAGTGGGTTTATCTAAGAAAGATTTTCGCAAATGTAAATATTCTTATTTAAATATGTATTTTTTAGCTTTAAAAATATGGGTAAACTTAGGTTTTGTGAAAACAGTGGGACCAGTCATTGATTAATGAAGGTTAGGAAATCTAATATATTCGTGCTTTCGGTTTGATTTCGCGCAGCTTCCTACATGGTTAAATTCTCAAGTATGGATAACCCTGCTCTATACGCAAGGACATTCCTCCACGTATGTACAATTTGAAATGATATAAATTATCACAAATAAGTTGATGAAACAAGAATATCAACAGTCTCCTTCAAAGTCACAGATTAGTTTAAAGACACAGTTTTGTAAGTTCTATGGTCGATACAATGACCTTGTCAGCAAATATAATTTGTCATTGAGTGAAATACTGGCTGACTTTTTCATACTAAATGTTATTCAGCTACGTGCAGGACTGATATGGAAAATGTGATCATAGCGCCGTTTTAATATGTATAACTTTTTTTAAAAAAATTGTAATAAAGCAACTGAATACATGTAGAAAATGTAAAATAGCTATCCATGATGGATAGGAGTAGACCATAGACAGTACCAGTCATATCGAATTAATCAGCTGTTTGTCAAGTGACTTGTATAAAAATAGAATTGTTAAGTAGAATGTAGAAAATGAACATTGTGCAAGTGCATATGCATTCTTTTCAAGAAAAAAGATACTCATTGAAAGATTTTTATTTCCTCTACACAAAAAGTGCTGGGAGTTAGTCTGTGGTGTTTGGGAAGTACTGAAAATTTTGCCGAAAATGTGTATAATAGCTAAATATTTCCACTTCGCTTAAAAAATAAAAATAATGTTATGCAGACCAGAATCAGCTTTCAGCCCTTTTCAAAATATAAACTAAATAGTCGATGTCCTTGCACTTTGGATGTAAATTATGAATATGCTTATTGTTTTAGCGGTATTATCTACATTCCTTGTCCCAGTGCAGTTCCATTGCTACTAGATAAATTCTATTCCATACAAATTGTAGTTAATAAATTATTTGCTTTTAGTTTTAATGATAAGGTATTTTTGTCATTATTAAATCAGTGAATCTAGTCCTCTGGATCACCTTACTGCCTTATGTCAAGGCTAGTGACGTCAAATTTGACAAGAGACTATCTTCTTATATTTGACTGTATTGCTATATCAAGTATTGCAAAATTTTATAAATTATTTATAAAATAAAATTAATTCAATTTACTTATCATCATATGGGTAAGTTGATTTTTGTTAAATTTTTCCAATACGGTGTACCACGAATGTGAACTCTAACTTTCCATAGCATAGCTGAGTAGTCGATTATTTACAAACTGAACTGATGACAGATTTTTCCGTTATTTTCTTATCATGACAACAATCAAGCTGGGGTGCCGGTCGGCAGCGGATGCATACTGCTCCATAGCAATCGCGGGGAAGGGTTGTAAAAAGTTGAAAAATTGTACATTTTAATGTTATGGACTCCTTACTGTAACTTTTTACTGTGGAGTAAAAGAAGATTAAAAATGAAACTCGTAAATTTACTCAGCTTATCATTGGTATTTTGCAAAGTTACTTTGTCAAAAACATTCTAATTCTATACAAAAACGTTGAGTGTGATTAGTATTATTATTGCTCTGTTACATGTTGAGTATGATTAGTATAATTATTGTTTTGTTACGTGTTGAGTATGATTAGTACAATTATTGTTTTGTTACGTGTTGAGTATGATTACATAATAATTGTTTTGTTACGTGTTGAGTATGACTAGTATAATTTTTGTTTTGTTACGTGTTGAGTATGATTAGTACAATTATTGTTTTGTTACGTGTTGAGTATGATTACATAATAATTGTTTTGTTACGTGTTGAGTATGATTAGTATAATTATTGTTTTGTTACTTGTTGAGTATGACTAGTACAATTATTGTTTTGTTACGTGTTGAGTATGATTACATAATAATTGTTTTGTTACGTGTTGAGTATGATTAGTATAATTATTGTTTTGTTTCATGTTGAGTATGACTAGTATAATTTTTGTTTTGTTACGTGTTGAGTATGATTAGTACAATTATTGTTTTGTTACGTGTTGAGTATGATTACATAATAATTGTTTTGTTACGTGTTGAGTATGATTAGTATAATTATTGTTTTGTTACTTGTTGAGTATGACTAGTACAATTATTGTTTTGTTACGTGTTGAGTATGATTACATCATAATTGTTTTGTTACGTGTTGAGTATGATTAGTATAATTATTGTTTTGTTACTTGTTGAGTATGACTAGTATAATTATTTTTTGGTTAGATTTTGAGTGTGATTAGTATAATTATTATTTTGTTACGTGTTGAGTATGACTAGTATAATTATTGTTTTGTTACGTTTTTGAGTAGGACTAGTATAATTATTGTTTAGTTACGTGTTGAGTATGACTAGTATAATTATTGTTTTGTTACTTTTTGAGTATGACTAGTATAATTATTGTTTTGTTACGTGTTGAGTATGACTAGTATAATTATTGTTTGGTTACGTGTTGAGTATGACTAGTATAATTATTGTTTTGTTACTTGTTGAGTATGTCTAGTATAATTATTGTTTTGTTACGTGTTGAGTATGATAAGTATAATTATTGTTTTGTTACATGTTGAATGTGATTAGTATAATTATTGTTTTGTAACGTGTTGAGTATGATTTGTATAATTATTGTTTAGTTACGTTATTAGTATGATTAGTATAATTATTGTTTTGTCAAGTGTTGAGTAGTATGACTAGTATAATTATTGTTTTGTTACGTGTAAGTATTATAAGTATAATTATTGTTTATGTTGATAATGATTAGTACAAATATTGTTTTGTTACGTGTTGATTATGATCAGTTTAATTATTGTTGATTATATTTTGACTATGATTAGTACAATTATTGCTCTGTTACGTGTTCATATGATAAGTTTAAATATTTTTCTATTACGTGTTCAGTATTATTAGTATAATAATGTTAAAATTACTTCTTCTGTTTTGCATTTTCTTGTTTTAAATTCGTTCAGAACAAATACTAACGGTTAATGAAAATTAGATATATTATATTAACGCTGATTAAAAATTTATCATTTTTAACATTTGTATTCGATGTGTTTGTGTGTTGTATGAATCAGCTACAAGCTTACTTCATCACTACTTCCAAATAATTAGAAGAAGAACAAGAATTACACATTTAAAATAGTAAAAACTAATATATGAATTTGAAGCACTTTTTCATAGAAAGATAACGAAGAGTGTAATTTGAAAGAAAAAAAACGCTTTTCAAATGTAATACAAGTTCCTCAAAATGCAAATTATTGTAAGAATGCGTCTTACCAAAAGAGATTTGCTGTTATGTGTATTGGCAACTGTTCCCTGTACGTAAAAGAAATGTAACATACTTCCTGTATCATTTCTGAATTACTAAAGACTGATTAGATGGTATTCATAGGATTTATTCATCATTAACCGTTTGACTTGATACCTCAACATTAACCCAGTATATTTATATTTTATCTTTTAATTATTAAGTCTACATCTTTGTTGTGTATGGTGGAAAGGACCCATTACATTCACATTGTTTCACTCTGGACCTGAAGGATTTCACGTTCTGGACCTGAAGGATTCCCAACTCTATCCATATTGTAATTATAACCGTACAGAAAAAAATTCCTAGTCTCCAGTCCTCTAGTTGTCTAAGGAAAGAAAATGAATTCTCGGAACATTCTGTGGAAATGCTTTGCATCAGAGTCTATGAGTGTTTCAAAAACATTTTCATGAGGATGAAATAGTTTGACATTTTTTTCAGTTATGTTACGTAGCAATGAGAATCTTATCTATATGTATTTCTTCTAATGAAGGAGAAAGTTTCTCTGATTAATTTAATCAGATTCATAAGGTGAAAATATGTAATAGTGTATTAAGGGAGAAATAAAGTTAGATGCAGACTGGTGTATATTAGTGTGTATTATGAGTTACTTGTAAATTAAGAAATAGTGAGTTTATAGATGAATAACAATTGAACTTTGAGTAGCCTTCCTCAAGATGAATTAGAATTAGACTGGAAATACTGTGTTAACAGATGGAATTAATTTTTATTTTCAATCAAATGTTTGTGAAAATTGAAAATCAAGCACTTTCTATCATCATTATTATTTAAACATTTCCTGTGCATTTAAAAACAAATAAAACAATGAGAACCTCATTGATATATTACAAAAAGTCAATAAAATATAAAAGTGTTGCATCCATTCTCCTATTATATTTATCTGGCGATATAAGACAAAATCCAATAAATTATTGAAGCCAGGCATCCGTTCTATTATATTAAACCATTGTTGTTATCTAACTCAACTCATGTATTTCTGTCGGCAAAATAAACTCGCATTCATTCAGAAAAATACTGTCAAAATCTGATGATTTATTCAACGTATGTGATGATTGTTTCCTATATTGCAAAAACTGTATCAATGGACTAGTGTAAGGATGGGTGCATTTTGGACCAGTTTTAAGCTATGGGGTTTTAACAAAGGATAGTGTGTCACGAGCATATAAATTATTTAGTTTCAAATAAAAAGGAGACCTTAATCATCATTAACATATGGCCACGTCTATTCATTATATTTAAGTGTTCCTACATAATTTACGATAAACCAATAAATGGTGTAAAATACTTCAACCATTACAGTCGTGTAAGCATTTAGATTCTTAACTGTGAAGTGTTCTCTTGAGATTTTATTTTTTTTTTAAATCTTCACGAAAAGTCGACATTTATAGGATTAAAATGATATTCATATCACCTTTGCACAATGGTTTGATAGTACATACGTACTTAGAAAATAAAAATCTATACTTCTAACATGGAAAAGGTTGCAATTCAATTTGTATCAGATAATTAAAAAGCATTAAATACTTAAAATATTACAAATTGAATGTACTTAATTTTACTGTGACAAGTATTTATGCAACGTTTACTCATACTCCTTTTCTAAGGAAAAAAATCTTCAAATTCGAAAATCATTTTTTAATATATTTAATATGCCAAACAACTGAAATGAATTTAATTACCATATATATGAGGATCATTCAAAAGGTTCGTAGGATTTTTTTCCTGATTGTTTTATTAACCGTCAAATTTCAATATTGTAACCAAATTTTTAACATATCTTTAAATAAAATATCAAAATAATTTGCGTGAAAAATTATATTATATCTTGATATTTAAAAAAATGATAAACTATTTAAGATAACAAAAAAAAGAACTGGGTAATGGAGCACAGTCAAAACTGAGTTCTTTACTAATTAAAAACAAACGATGCCACAATATGTCATGGGGTAGCAAGTAACAATTAAATTTTGTTTTGTATTAGAGACCACGGTGGGTGTGACCGATCGGCAGAAGATGATTCCTAAAAAGTACCTGATCCCACTTCTTATGTTTTGGAGGTCCGTGTTTATTCTGATCCTATTTTATATTGTTTTATGGACTTTTTTTTTTTTTTTTTTTTTTTTTTTGAGAAGTTTATTTTAACTTTCACACAAATGACACAAATATGAAACAGACGTATATATAAATACATATACAAGAGGGTTTACAATAAAGCAAAAAACAAAAACAAAAAAAAGTAATAATTCAAACTAGTGTGAAAGTTTATGTGGAAAGAAGAGGGGGGAGAGAAAGGGGGAAAGAAGCAAGAAAGTGAATGAGAGAGAGAGAGAGAGAGATGAGAGGGCACACACTTTATTGAACAGCTAGCGGAAATTTTTTTTAAGTTTTTCAACTATTTCCTGCCAGTGTCTTTCAAATTCCTCATATTTACAATTTTTTAACAAAAGAAATTTTTCTACTCTAATTCTTTCAGTAATGACATTTTTCAAAGTCTCAATGTTTAATTTTATATTTTTGGCATACTTACTAGCAAAAATATATTGTTTTATGATCAGAATAAGTAGATTTTCTAACTTGTAGGAGTTTCTGTTTAAAAATTTACCAAATAAAATTGATTGTCTATCAAAACAAACAGACTTGTTCACTTTTTGCAAGATCCATTCTTCAATCTCTAACCATATTTCTTTTACAGCAGAACATTCAACAAAAAAGTGATCAATAGTTTCAATATCCTTCTCACAGAAGGAGCATAATGGTGACTCAATAAGTCTTAATTTAAAAAGATGGCAATTAGTAGGAATTATTCTATGTAAGATTTGGAATTGTAGCCATTGAAGTTTTGATTCTTGGGTTGTTTTGAAAGGTAGCTCAAAAATTTTTTCCCAGTATTTTTCACTAAATTCTTCCCCATTTTCACTCCATTTTATAACTGAAGTTATATTGCCCTTTTTATTTCTAATAAGAACATTATACATATCGTTACACCCTTTTTTAGACGGAGGCTGTATGACAGCCTCCGGGTATTGGGATTGTCTTGCCCATGACGTAAATAATGAGGATTCACCAAGCACCATCTATCGGTGGAATTGTTTTCATTACCTTGGGAATTCTATTTTTAGAGCGACTCTGAGTTACACCGGCCGCCAGGATAGGCATAGTCTAAATCGAAGATCGCGTCACAAACATGTATAAACAAACAGTTCTACTTTTTCTAAATAAACAGGATTTGTCGGATATATTTAAAATGACGTGTATACAAATAAATTTCCTACGGAATATGTAAAAAAAAAATGTGATTTACTGTTAATTTTTATCAGACAGAAAATAAGGAGATTTTGTTCCAACAGACGATGATTAAGCGCGTTTTACAATATGCCGAGCCTTTTCCCACCGATTCTCACACCAAAACAAGAACGAGAAGAAATGTAGTGGTGGATCTAGAGGTAGTTTAATTGGGGGTTTTTAAAATCCGCGGAGAGTGATCAAGGAGCCCCACTTATCAATCGCTTCTTTTATTAAAGGAAAAATATCTCTAGTTACAGATAAGTTTAAACTTTAGTTTTATATTTAATTGTAAAAACCGCAATTCGCTTGTATCAAACTGAGTGTGGAGACGCAGATGACTTTGTAATGTACCTGTATTATGTATTGTAGAAAATCCTGCAATGTCGCATGCAAATGTTTTATGTCACAGGGATAAATATTTTATAAGATAATTTAATAATAGATCAGGCATTTCAGTTTCAATGGAAATTTTTGTGCTTGTTAGCTGTTTGTAATCTCATTTTTCATTCCTTTTCTAATTTCTTCTTGAAAGGACCGATAAATTGGTTTGCGGCCGATTTTTTCGCTTGCGTCAATAGTTTTCTTGTGAGTTTTGTAACCTGAAAATTCATACTCAGTATATGTATCTGTAGGAATATTTACAGTCCAGTTTTGAATTGTTTATTTGATATGTATAATTTTAGGAAACACATGAAAATAACAATAATAATAATACACTTTCTGGCGTACCCTCACATTAGATAAGAGAGAAACGAACGGCAACTCTGATATTGAGATCAATATGCATCTGTTACGTTTGACCCTTGGTTACAACCCAAATCTTGGTTCATAGGATTTACATAATTTATCACATTATATCCTGATTAATAATTTAAAATTATATCTTCTGAAATAAGTTGTCTAACTTATTGTCATATCGTTTATCCTTATTTGCATTTGATACTTGTGTTTTACCTCTTTCACATCTCAAACTTTAACTATTTTTTTTATATACAAGATTACATGTATTTCTTATCATTGGTATTCGTGTCAATTTTTTTTACTCTACATCATTGGTAAAGTGAATGTTTTAACAGAGTTACTGATAAATAGAAATCATAGTTATATATTTATAACTTTTTCTCTACATAATTTGTAATCATGTCTCATTGTTACTGATTGTTTTAAACAGAAAAACTGAAAAGGACAACCATTTCCACTGGTATAGTAGTAAAGAAAGGTTTAAAGGCCGAGAAATTTTTATTTTGGTAGCTGTTACATGTCATAATTATGTTAACAATAGGTCTCTGTGACCTATAAATAAGATATCTTGAAATATGGAAACTCCTGACTGGCTGAGGCCCAGTGCTGAATCCAGAAATTTTGAAAAAGAGGGGACCAGTTTGAGGTCAGGGGAGGGGCCCACAGCCACAATTAAAAACATTCATTTTTATCAAATATTGTATATTTTTGGACTCAAAAGGGAGGGGGCCTGGAGCCCCTTCTAAATCCGCCAGTGGGCTCATGACTAGACCTACATTCATCAAACCGGGCCTGGGGGCATAAAACTTAGACAAGCTCACTTTTGATCTCAGTCTCACTTTTCCACTATATATTCCTTAAGTGAGACTGAGATAAAAAGTGAGCCCGTCTAAGTTTTATGTCAACCAGGCCTGGTCAATTATTGTTTCTTACGTTGAAGGGTTTAATATTGAAAGTATTTGATCTTAATAACAGTGAACTTTAATCAAGGTGAAGTTTACATTACAAAGATGAAATTATAATATCCCAACAATATGAATATTGAAGTATCCTTTTAAAAAAATGTTGAATTGAAAAAAACTACACATTATTCCTCATAATATTCTTTACAGCAATATATGACAAATACAGTATATTTCTTTTGTGTTCTCTCATACACGAAGCCTCCGTCTAACAGTACTTTCAGTACTTTGATTACTCTTTAAGAAAATTTCAAGGCTGGATGGAAGCAGCGGTCTAGGCATTGGCTTTATTTCATAATTCTTAAAACATGATAGTCTCTTTCTAATTGCTGTTCTTAGTCCGGCATATTCAACATAGTTTGTATTTACCTTCAAGTTATTATGAATAAAATCAAAACTGTAAAAGTTTCCATTTAAATCTACGAAATCATTGATAAAAACAAAGCCCGAATGAAAGTAACTTTTGATGAAAATTGACTGGCCACGTGCACCAATGGTAACTCCTGGATTATGCCATATATGTTCTTGGAGAGGACTTACATCAGCTATAGCTTTAGCCTGATTTACTTTACACCAGCTAGAGAAAACATCTTTCCAAAACTTATTTTTCGTGGTACTACTCAGATTCTTAATAAAGTCAATTCCAAACAGCCAAAGATTATTTATATTTATTCCAAATTCTGCTTCAAGTAATTTAACCCATTTTGCACTTGAGCACATAACCCGCCTTACCCAACTAGATTTCAGTGAAGTAACAAAATTTTGATAGTCTATCATTTTCAAGCCCCCAAATTTATGCTCTTGAATCATTACATTTTTCTTAACTTTATGACTTTTATTATTCCATAAAAAATTATACAAGTCTTTTTCGAAAGCACTCATGACATCATCGTTAGGATTTGGTAAAGTGAGGACAAGATGATTTAGTTTAGGAATTAATAATGTTTTTATTACAGTCAGTCTTCCAAGGGGAGTAAGTTTACGAGCTTTCCATTGTAACATGGTTTTTTTAATTTCTTCAATTTTTAATTTGTAATTAATATCTACCATCTCATGTAAATCAACAGAAAACTTAACACCTAGTAAATCAAAGGATGTTGTACTGGGATCAAACTTCCATCTTGAGTGATGAAAAACATCTTTTGAGAATTTTTTACTTCCAATCCAGACTAATTTAGTTTTAGAAAAATTTATTTTTAGACCTGAGATTGATGCAAAATAATCTAACACTCTTGTAATTCCATCCAATGAGCTTGGAGAGCCATCAGAAATAACAGATGTATCATCTGCATATTGTGACAACTTGTATTCTTCACCATCAATAGTTATACCTTTAATATCCTTATTTTTTCTAATTAAAATACCTAGAATCTCTGCACAAAGTAAAAAAAGGTACGGTGAAATAGGATCACCTTGTCTACAACCCCTTTCAGGGTAAAAATACTGAGACACAATCCCATTTTGAATAACACAGGACTTTATATTATTATAGAAACATTTTATCCAATTTCTAATTGACTGACCAAAATTGAAGAAACAGAGTGTTTGATTTATGAAGTTCCATGAAATGGTATCAAATGCTTTTTCAAAGTCGATAAACATTAAGAGACCAGGTATATTTCTTGACTCTGCTTGGTGCATAATATCATATATTAATCTAATATTTTCGCCAATAAATCTACCTTTAATAAATCCTGTTTGGTCCCCATGTAGCTTATCTAAGAATTTTTTAATTCTTTCAGCAATGCACCCTGAGGCTAATTTATATACAACATTTAAGAGGCTAATAGGCCGCCAGTTTTTTAAAAATTGTTTTGGCTTACCAGATTTTGGAATACATGTTATTACCCCTAATTTGTTTGGTTCGGAAAAAGTTTGTTTTAAGTATGAATCATTGATTGCTCTTGTAATAAATGTGCCAATATCCCTCCAAAAAAATTTAAAAAATTCACATGTGAAACCGTCTGGACCTGGGCTTTTATCATTTTTCATCTGTTTAAGAAAGTTTAAAACCTCTGATTTTGTTATAGGACCCTCTATACTTAGAGCTTCTTCAAAAGACAGCTTTGGGATATCATTATATTCCGACAATTTTTTGCTGTAGTTTTCATTTTCAACAACTTCTCTTTTTTATATAGGTTTTCATAAAAAATTTTTGTTTCATTTAAAATATCATATTGATCTGAAATAATAGATCCATTTTCTTTTTCTAATCTTGGTATCAGTTTACTTAAATAATTTCTAGATTCAAGTTGACTAAAATACTTTGACGGTTTTTCACCTTCATCGATCCATTTCATTCTGGAACGAATAACCTGTCCCTTTAACTTTGTCTTATGTATATCTTCAAGTTCTGTTTGTTTCATTTTAAGGGTATCTAATGTACTTTCTGTCAGATTTTGTTCTAAATGTAAAATCTCATTTTCTAAAAATAATTCTCTTTCATGCATCTTTTTTTTCTTATACTTGAGTAAGATATAGTCTTTCCTCTAATTTCCATGAGTAAAATATCTAGGAAACATTGGTCACTAACAGTGAACAACAATAATTCATTATCGACAGAACAAAGATTATCTATGTCATACACTGGGCATGCATACTGAACTTTTACGTCATTGATTTTTTGTTTAATTGAATCAATATAAGCCTTATCTGTTAAAAGAGAATTGTTAAATTTCCAAAATCCTTTACCTTTAATAAAGTCATTAATTTTCAAAGACATCACAACTGGAGAATGGTCGGATCTGTAACTGTTTTCATATTGAACACTACTAACAGAAGGGAGCAAAGATTCAGATATAAGAAAAAAGTCTAGTCTAGCCTGTTTTAAGGGTGTCTTTTTTCTCCACGAATAGCGTCTAACTTGAGCGTAGTTTTCACGAAATATATCTTTTAGATTCAAATTTTCCATTAAATTTATAACTTCCAGTCTCGCTTTTGGATTGTTCAAATTTTTATAGTTCATGGAATCTAATTCCTTATCTAAAACTAAGTTAAAATCGCCTGCTATGATTATTTGTTGCAACATGTAGATTTTTTCAATCTCATTCATCAAATTAGAATAGAAAACTGGTGTATCAGAATTTGGCCCATAAATATTTACAAGTATAAAGTTCATACCCTCAATAGTACAGTCTATTATTATGTAATTTCCATTTTCATCGCTTAAATGTTTGTGGATATCTATTTCGCAATTATTATTAAAAAGAATAGCAACACCACGCGAATTAGACTTATACGAACTGAAAAATGCCCGATAACCCCACTGTGTTTGGATAAATTTTTCGTCACTTTTAACGAAGTGTGTGTCTTGCAGAAAATAAACATTATAGTTCTTTTTTCATAGAGTATTAAAAACATCTAATCTTTTATTTTTATCCCCAAGACCCTGGCAGTTAACTGTAAGTATATTTAGATTATTATCTTTTACCGTAGTCGTACAAAAACATCAATAAAGAATCGAATGAATGCCCAACGTAAAGGAAAGAGAGGAAAAGGGGGATAGAAACGTGAAAGAGAGATAAGGATGCATATTTACAAACAAGGTGAATGAAACAAATTGGCATCAGTCTATTGATCGTATTTGCTGATGGAGAAAGGAAATTTGTCAATCTGCATTTACCATGTTTACAAAACTTCTGATAAGTAGTCCCAAAACAAGTACAATCGGAAATATAAATTGCTAAATAGTTTATGAGTCAGTCTGTGTAACTAATATTTTTCCGGAAAGAACTAACCAAGTATAAAAATATTCAAACTTACAAATACTATTAGACCGTACATGTAATTGTACTTATGAATTGGAAATTTTAACAAAAATTACTTTTGCATGTAACACAGTGACAGTGTTTATTGTAAGTGTTCATCTATTAAAATTCTTAATAACAAGTGTGGCTGACGGCTTTGTTTACCAGATCTTTCATAATGTCAAACCGACGGGGACCTAAATGTTTACCATTCCTCCTCGAAATGACAATCGCTACGTTCGATACTTCTCTCTCAACCAGTACCTTAAGTAGTCGACGTCCGGCCCCGTATTCCCCATTGTCGCAATATCCGTCATGCACTCGCCCTTGGGCATCTTTGAATCGGTATACAAGGATATTATGGTTGGCACAGGCATAGTCCGGGTTGCGTAGAATATTTTTGTAAACGTTCCTAGCATGTGCATATGTGTGAATTTCGGCGATTAATGAAGTAAAAATGTTCCCATCTTCTGTTACGCTTTCGCACTTCCTTACATCGCATTCATCCAGTTTTTCGATTTCGTCCTTGTCCAACATGAGTATATCCTCAGCCCTTGGTGGTAGCACCTTGTCACGGTACACGCTTCCGTTTGGAAAGACTAACTTGTTTCCCACTATCTTTGTTTTGACGTTTTCTTCTCGATATTTATTGTTCATCTCCTGCAGTTTCTTTTTACCTTCATTTATTTGCAGAGGCGTCTGTGGAGTGATATAGAAGGGCATGTCCTTAACGGTGCCATTTTCCTTCTTTTGACGAATAGCTTGGAAGATGAGTTCTTTATCATTGTAGTTCTGTAATTTCCCTGTTATTGTCCTTGGTTTCGGGTTGCCAGGGAATTTCTGACCGTTTCGGTGTATCCTGATGAAACCAACTTCCAAATTTAAATGCTCTTTTATCAACTCGCTAACTCGAGTGTTCAGATTTTCCTGATCATCTTCAGCTAAGTTATGTACAAGAATATTGTCCCTCATCGATCTTCCTCTGAGGTCTACTATTTCATTTTCTTGCTGACTGACCCTTCTATCTAAGTTAACGACGATTGACTTTAAAACTTGGAGTTCTTTTCGTAAATAATTGTTTTCTAATTTCAGTGCCTCAATTTCTCCAACATTATCTTCATGTTGTTGACCGACGTATTTGATGCGCTCATCTAACCCATCCTCATCCCATAGATCCCGATTCATATTATTAACTGATTGCTGTAGTACATTGATATTGTCCAGTTTACCGGTAATTGACCGCAAGCAATCATGAATAGCGGACATCTGTGGTGACGCTTCAGTGACTCCCGACGACAAGGCTGGGTTACACTGTGAATTGTTCTCATCCTTGCTATTTTGAGAGGCCATAATTTTTGAAGTTACAAACTTCTAAACACTCACCAATTTTTTTCCAAATTTTCACAAAAGACACTCCAACTATATAGAAACACCTCTGCCAAGTTTTGGGAGCAACGACTAAACCATAAAATCACAGATCGACTTAATCCTCTCCTCAATTTACACGGTGACCACCCTAGCCATAGGTCACATATTTATGGACTTTGATAATGAACACTGTTCGTAATCTCCATACCCTCGCAAACTTCTAAAAACACTTATAATAATGATAGAACCAAGGAATATATATATCAAAAAAGATCCGTGCATTTGAAAATATTATTTAAAAAAATTGAGCGATAGAAATTTTGATTTGGACGATTGATGGTCTGTGAAAAAAACCCAACAGAATATAGTTAAAATGTTCTCCGTGGTGACAAAACATGTTGCTTTTTAAATTGCCTTACATAAGTTCCATTTAATCAAATAGAATGAAACTTCATATATCGACGAAATGAATGTTTTTGTTACATATAATATTCTAAATATTCCAAGGATCTTTTGGAAATTTTTACCAACCTCAGCAGCTTAAAAACTTACGATGTTCAAACTTTATGCAAAACTATACCCAAAGATGAATTTAAGTACGAGCTTTTTAAATAGAAATGGATCTCGTAAAATATCTTACCTTGCTATTGGTCATTTGCAAAAGGATTTTATTAAAACATTCTGATTGTAAACATTAATACCCTGAAGTTGCTATAGGAAAGATGATTGAGGAAGAACACGTGACCTATGGCTAGTATGGCCACTGTGTAAAGTAAGGAAAGGAATGAGTCGAATTGCTACCAAAACTTTGCAGGGTTGTTTTTATCTAGTTGGAGTACCTTTTATGTAAAAAAGAAAAAAAATGATGTACCTTGGAAGTTTTTAACTTTAAAAAATTATGACCTCTCAAAATAACAAGGATCCAACCCTGGCATCGGGAATCATTAGTCACTGGAGCGACACCACAGATGTCCGCTATTTATGATTGCTTACACTCTACAGACGCCTCCGCAAATAAACGAGAGTAAATAGAAGCTGCAGGAGATAAGTACAGGTATCGAAAAAAAAATCATAACAAATACTGGCAAATGAGCTTATCTTTCAAAATAGAGGCGTGTACTGTGACAGAGTGCTTCCACCTTGAGCTGAGAATCTACTCATATTTGACAGTTGTTGTGTATCTGTATATACTGGGTCATCGAGAGGGCAATCCGGATGATAGGGTCGAATGTTACTTTTGCATGCTATTCCGGAAAAGACCGGGTTTTGTGATTTAGTTTTACGTTTCAATAAAAGATGGCACGCTTTTGAAGTTGTCATTCATTATCACTCATTTATGTGAAGATTGTAACGGAGTTAGCGTTACAACATGGTGGAGAATCCCAATTCGATTCCAAGCAACGCCCTGTTTGATGGTATGAGCGGATTCCACAATTCATCTGATGTCCACATGCCAGTGCTGACCCCCGTAGGACAGAGGCAGGAGAGTTGGCGCGCAAACGACAAATGGCGCGACACAGCACCGTCAGAAGGCAAGTGCATAGGAGATGAAAGTCCGCCTTGGACAATCCACAGACCGTTGAGATCGTCTACTCCCGTCACCCGTACAGTCATAACTCCAATGGACAAACTGTCACTAAAGAAGTTTAGTGGGTACTCGCACGAGGATGCGGCAAAATTCCTTGACGAATTTATGTCGTACTGTGTGTTTCACGACATGGATACTAACGAACCTCGGAAGATCGCAGCTTTTCATTTGCATCTTCAGGGCCCGGCGTTGGTGTGGTTCGGCCAGCTTCCGGATTTCATGAGAACATCGTGGCGAGCCATCGAGAGCGAGTTCCAGAGAACCTACACCAGCAAATCACCATTGGATCCGACACTTATAATGGAGTCTGCCATGTTTGATTCTCTTCGTGTGTCTCCTGCACAACCTCTGGAGGACTTTTATAGTGTCATATTGGAGAAAGGACGCAAACTTGGAAAACCCGAAAGAGACCTGATGAACAAATTTGTCGAGGGTTTACCGCAGCAGCTTGCTTTCTATGTCCGTGCTGGACGATGTTCTACTTTTGCTGACACTCTTACTGCAGCCAAAACAGGGGAAGCTTTTGGCTACCGCCAGTCTCAACCTACTACAGCAGCCATGAACACAAAGCCTCCATCTCATTCTCTTGATATGAACTTTGTTGTGCAGGAGTTATCACGACTATCCACTGCAGTCCAACAGCTGGCAGCTCCAGATTCTCATGGACGACAGCTATCTCAGCGTACCGCATCTACGCCCCAACCAGTGCAATCCAAGTGTTGTTTCCGATGTGGTGGAATTGGTCACGTGCAACGCGCTTGTGCTCTGAAGGCTGATGGTGTGTCTAACCCCACCTCACAGTGTCCGTATTGTTCCCAGTTTGGCCATAATGCTTTTTCCTGCATGTTTGCAAAGCCGGAAAACCCCAGAGCCCCGGGGAGAGATCAACAGGGCGCTCCCTAGGGAAGACAATAGGATCTCGACATCGTAGCCCTTCACCTACACCATGGAGAGAGAGACTCTATCAGCAGAGGTGTGCTACATTGAATACCGCATCATATTTTAGTGGTGATGCTTCATTGTGTGACTCGCGTGTAGCCGCAACCGCGCCTGTGAGTAGTGACAGTGTTCATTTGTGTGACTATCCTTGTGTAGCGACAGATGTGCCTACTTTCAGTGACGCTATGAGTTCGCATATTAGTATTGAATCTCCGTTGTGTGACTCTCGCGTAGCCGCAACCGCGCCTGTGAGTAGTGACAGTATTCATTTGTGTGACTATCCGTGTGTAGCGACAGATGTGCCTACTTCCAGTGACGCTATGAGCTCGTCTGATGATTTTTCAGACATACATGACTCCAACACCACTAAATTTATGTATATGCCAGTGAAATTTAAAACTGTTAATGTAGCAGCATTATTAGATTCTGGCTCATGTATATCTGTCATGTCATTGTCATTATATGATAGGTTACCTGTTTCTGCTAAGCAACCTTTACAACCATGTAATATTTCTGTAATAGTAGCTGACAATCAGAATGTTAAGGTTTTAGGCATTGCTAAGGTAAAAGGCCAGACACCTCATGGTACACATTGGTTTACTGTGTATATTTTTGAATGTACTTCACACCCTTTTATCGTTGGAACAGATTACATGTTAGAGAAAGGTATTGTTTTAGATTTTGGTGCACACAATAACTTGTTGAATGGTTATATGAAATCAAAAGTGAAAGTTAGGTGTATGAAACCTATTACTGTTGAACCTAATACAGAGATTATTGTATATGGTAAAGTACCAAAACAGTCATTGTATGGTGTGCAGGGTTTATTATCTGCTCATGTGAATGTTTTGAGAAGAGGTCTGTTATTGGCTAGATCAGTAAATACCATATCTGCTAGTAAAACCATTCCTTTCAAAATCATGAATCCTGGAAATGACTCTGTTTTTATACCTAAAGGTATGGTATTGGCTGATTTTGCTGTATTAGATTCCTCGTATGACATTGTGCAATTACCTGTGTGTAATAATATTCAGAATGTCAGTCAGGGTGAGACAGACTGTCAGAAATCAGATGATTTTGGTGCTTTTTGTGCTAATTTTGATTTTTCTGGTGCACATACACTTACAAATGAACAGATTGTGAAACTTGAGAGATGTTTATATGCACACAAGAATGTATTTATGACAAAAGAAAATCCCAAGCTTGGTTTTACAAACCTTGTGCAGCATGAGATACATCTGAAACCAAATTTCGTTCCCAAGTATCAGAGACCTTACCGTCTACCCCCTGACAAGAGAGAAGTTTTACGTACTCAGTTAGATGAACTCCTCTCCCAAGGAGTTATTGCCCCTGTTAGCAGACCTGCCTACCCTTCCGCTTTTGGCGTACGGTAATTCTACCGCTTTTTACCACCAAATAACGCTATTACGCCACTGATATTAATATTACGCTTTTGATATTTTGGTTTAAATCCATCATAAATGTCTAAATTTAAGAGTCAAAATACATTTGTACGACCTGCTGAAATAATATGAAAAGTTCTAGTTAAAAGTTTAAAGTCATCATTTCGTAAGTTCTATGGTCGATACAATGACCTTGTCAGCAAATACAATTTATCATTCAATCAAACTTTGACTGACGTTTTTCATACCAATTATTAGTCCATTTAATTATACACTGAATTGACGACGGATTTTTTCCGATTTTCATGATCATGACAACGAGCACACGGTGGGTGTGACCGGTTGGCAGGGGATGCTCACGCCTCCATGGCACCTGATCCCACCTCTGATGTTTCGGAGGTCCGTGTTTGCTCTGCTCTGATTTTGTATATTTTTAATGGACTTTGAGATTTAATACTGTTCGTTTTCTCCATATCCTTCTTAAAGTAATTAATGGAGGACCAGTTTGATAACTAACGTTATATATCTAATACTTACATGTTAACCGGTATGGCAAAGATTCGGGATGACTCCTTGCTTCTCGACTCTAAAAAACGCTCTTACCATTGCGCCACGCGGGCGACGAAGAACACGAGAAGGCACTACTTACGTTAACTATTAAATGACATTGCAATAAGAACATCCATTTCTATGCTCAATTTTAACATTGCTTTGAACAAGATAGAGAAATGTGAGTGTTGAAAAGAAAGATAAGTGTTATGTACAATTTGTATAAAAATGCAAACGCAAGACTTCAATTCAGTGAGTTGATACAAAATGACCAAATGCTTCATTAAGGGTGTGCGGTTGATTTGAGTTCAATATAGGATACTGATATTTTACAACACTTTCTTGTCAATAGATGATTCGAAAAAGAAAAGTTTATGCCAGGTTTGTTTAGTAATGTACAATTACTGTGGGTTTGAAAAAAAGAAAGTATTATTGTAAAACAACAAAGTAGGAAAACATGATTGAATTACGCTTTTACCACTGAAATTCCACCAAAAAATTTCTGAAATTACACCCTTGAAACGAAAAGGGTAGGCAGGTCTGTGTTAGTGAAACAGATAATTTGCCTATTACTAGCCCCATTCTTTTGGTCGCTAAGCGCAAATCAAATGGATCTCATGTTGCCCAGGGTAAAGAGGCTCACCTTACATCATACAGATTTTGTTGTGATTTTAGATATTTGAACTCACAAACACTTGATTTTGCATACAATATACCTGATGTACAAGAGCTCACAGAGTCATTTAGTCAAACCACACCCAATTTTATTTCAACTATAGACATGAGCTCAGGTTTTTTCCAAATGGGCATATCTAAAGAATCGTCCAATTTAACTGCATTTAACACATGTTATGGCACATATAAATTCACTAGATTGCCAATGGGTCTCAAGACAGCTCCTAACAGTTTTCAGTTACTTATGGACAAAGTTTTGAAAGGTTTGACTTTTAAATCTGTGTTATGTTATATGGATGATGTTGTTATTGTGTCTGACATTTTGAACAACATTTAAAGGACATAAGTGAAGTCATGAGTAGGTTAGAATCATCAGGTTTAAAACTCAATCCTAAAAAGTGTACCTTTGCAACTGACAAAGCAATATTTCTTGGACATGAAATTTCAAAAGATGGGATTCGCCCTCCTTCAGATCGAGTTGACAGTATCAAAAACTTTCCCATCCCAACATCTGCAAAGGAGTTGCGTTGTGCCCTTGGAATGCTCAACTGGTTTAGAAAGTATATACCAAACTACAGTATAATAGCATCCCCCCTTCATGCCCTGTTAAAGAAAAATGTGAAATTTATTTGGACACAGTCACATACGGTTGCATTTCAGACATTAAAGGATGCTCTCGTACACTCGGATGTGCTATCATTCCCCATATTTGAAATTCCCTTTCATATTGCTGTGGATACTTCCAGCAAAGGGATAGGATATATGTAATATCAACTTTATGATGACGATGACACACCCCATGTTATTAGATTCGGATCGAAAGGTCTCAATAAATGGCAGAAATCATACGGCCCGACTAAGTTAGAACTTTTAGGTGTTATCACTGCCGTAACAGACTGTGCATCATATATCAGAGGAAGTCACGTGATTGTCGAATGTGATCATCAAGCCCTAAAGCCCTTGTTTTTGAACAAACTACGTGGTGCTATATTCGACCGCTGGCTGACTATCCTACAACAGTATGACCTTGAAATTCAGTATAAACCAGCAGGACAGATGGTTGTAGCAGACGCTTTGTCCCGTTGTTATCCAAATCCGGACATGCCTATTTTGGAGGCCAGCCCAGATGAACATGATCCATATTTCGATTCATTTGATGAACCCCCTCGCAACATCAAACTACCATCCGGAGAATGTTTACATGACTTGCTACAAGACAGACATTCTGATGTGAATCGTGAAGTCAACAACGTGATGATACCTTTCAGACCCCTCGATCTTCATCCTGCTTTGGAGTATGATGCAGATACTGAAACAGACTTTGATGTTTATCATTCCAAAGACATTGTACAACCACATAAACTTAAGCGACCTCGTAAGTTTATTGGTGCAAAAAGTAAACCACCTATATCGTGTGAAGCGGATCAACTGATTCCAGTTGTTCTTGGTGACAGCCCCCCTACCCTACACTCACCTAGTCAACTGGACCATAACGATCCGACCCTACACTCACGTAGTCAACTGGACCGTAACGACCCAACCCTACACTCACCTAGTCAACTGGACCGTAACGACCCATTTCTCCTGGAGACGGAGACAGACGACCACTCACGAGCACCTTTTCAGTCAGAGACTGATGTTGATGAAGTACCCCGGAATGCATTTGATGTTACAATGGTCATCGTTAACGGTTTTGCACCTATGGTATATTTTTGTGTTATAGGGCTCCAAAGTTAAGAAAAGGGGGGATTGAAATTTAAAAAATTGTAAACAATGTAGGAAATTTATTTTGAGGATTCTATATTGTTTATCAAAGTAATTAAAGGTTGTAATGTAAGTTTCAAGTCCACCAGTCCAGAACTTCCGGTTTTACGAGGCTTTGAAATTGTCTATGGGAGTTTCTATAGTAAAAGAGAATCTTGCGTCTTCCATTATCTCAAAAAGAGGGCAAGCAATTCTAGTAATATTTACAGGGAATAATTGATTTATTATTGTCTTCAGGTGAAAAGGTTATGAAAATTAAATCCCTAAAAATTAGGGACTTTTAGGGGTCAACTCTTAAAATCGTTTTTGCCCTGTAACTTTTTTATTTGTCCACCAATCTTCAAACTGATTTCAGTTTTGAGTTAAGCAACAATAGTACAATTTAAAAATTATGGTCCGTGGGGTCACTTTTTGACCCCTTAAAGGACTTTTATAGACCTGAAATATTGTATTTTTAAGTATTTTCAAAAATAATTGTGCAAGAGTTATCTCCCTTTGGCAAACTGTTTGGAGTCTAATATGCTCTCTATGTTTCAATTTTGGTATGGATGTGTAGAGTACTTCCGGTTTTATAAGTACCTTCAAATTGCCTATGGAGATTTCTATGTTAAATTTGAAATCATAGGATGTCCATTATTTTCAATGGGAAGCAAGCAGATCTCATAACATTTCACATACAAAATGACTTTAGCATTGCCATTCTATATTTAGATCATGAAAATAAAATTTCCTTTAACAAAAGGGATTTTAGGGGTCAGTACAGAAATTAGTTTTTTGTATATTACTTTTTTATTTGTCCATAGATCTTCAAACTGATTTCTGTTTTGAGTTAAGCATAAAAAGGGCAATTTAAAAATTATTGTCCGTGGGGTCACATTTTGACCCCTGAAAGAATTTTAAGTGACCTGAAATTTTGTATTGTAATGTATTTTCAAAAATAATTTTGCAAGAGTTTTCTCCCTTTGGCAAACTGTTTGGAGTCTGATATGCTCTCTATGTTTCAATTTTGGTATGGATAGATAGAGTACTTACGGTTTTATAAGTATCTTAAAATTGCCTATGGAGATTTCTATGTTAAATTTGAAATCATGATTGTTCCATTATCTCAAAAGGTAGGCAATCAATTCTCGTGAAATTTCATATGAATACTGACTCTAGCATTGTCTCCAGATGCTAAGGTCATGAAAATAAAAATCCCGAAAATAGAAAGGATTTTAGAGGTCAGTAGACAAAACAGCTTTTTCTCTGTAACATTTTTAATTCTCAACCAATATTCAAAATAATTTTGACACTACATGAGGTATAAAGAGTACATTTTAAAAATGGTGGGCCGTGGGGTCACTTTTTGACCCCTTATAGGAGTTTTAGTGGATTGAAAATCAGTACATTTTCGAATCTGTTTTATAACCACGAAAGAGTTATGTCTCTTTGAGTAGATACTGATGTACAAAGAGAATTGTTATGTTTCCAATCAAATATTGATCTCAAAAGAACTTTTGCAATATTTTATTATAAGATTTTTTTAAATTGAAAAATATTGTTTTTTTAAGATTATTTATTTTAAGGGGTCGAAAAGCCCTCCGTTTTTGTTGAACGACAAAAATAAGGTCTAGTTTTATTTATTTTTTTTTTCCCTTCTTCTTTCTCAAATTTGGTTTAGCTATGTCTGTGTGAATTTTTAATTTTCTAAACTTTCAAATTTTTTTTATTTATTTATTATAATTATTATTAAAAATACAATTGGTTATTTTTTATCTGAATTTATGGATTAAACTTAGTGCTTAATTTTTATTATTATCATATAACTTTTATTTATTTATTTATAATACTCACGTTATATTTATTTTTATTCCTCTTAATGCAATCGTATTGCTTTTCAATTTGTCTATTTTTTCTCTAACTTATTCTAATGAAATTATAAATTCTTATAATTTGTTAAATTCTTAAAATTCGTTTTATCTGTCATTTGTATGTGTATATATGTACTTGTGTTTTTGCATGTTAATTTATGTTGTAAATGTTTTCTTGTGATATTTTAACTGTGATAGTCGGTTTAAGAACTCTACAGAGCTCATTTTTCTTGTTATGTATTGTATACAATGCCGACTTTAAATAAAATTTACTTACTTACTTACTTACTGACTTACTTACAACTGAAGAGGATACAGTGTCTCCGAATCATTTGTCAGCTCATTCACTTACCTCTACATCTGATGTTGATGCATCACAGGATCAAAACTCAGACACTATGAATGGTCAGGATGCAATCCCGGCAGCACAAAATGGAGACACTTCTACCCACAGGGACACCCTGAATGTGTTAGGGCTATCTTCTACTGATATGGCTCGTTTACAACTAAATGATGAAACTTTTAAAGACATTTATGTGTATCTATATGATGGTACATTACCTGATATGCAGAAGGAGGCACGCAAGATTATACTACAAAGCTCGGACTTCCTTATCATTGACAATGTGCTATTTCATTCTCGTGTTGCGAAAGCAAAACGTACTAAAGACATGAATCACTTGCAGTTAGTTTTACCAAAGTGTAAAATAATGGACGTCTTACAACTGTATCATGACAGCACACTTGGAGGACATTGTGGCATTCAGGATTGCTTAGATCGTGTGAAAGAACACTACTATTTTTCGCGCATGTCTGAAGTTATTACAGACTATGTTCGTTCATGCATTCCATGCCAGCAGCGGAAACTGACACAAAACCATACCAAATCTGCTATTGTCGCTTACCCTACACCATGTAAACCCTTTAGAGTATGGCAGGTGGATAGTTATGGACCATTACCTCTTACTGTGTCTGGACATACTTACATTTTAACTGCAGTTGACATGTTCAGCAAGTTTCTTTTCACAGTTCCATTAGCTGCAGATGATGCCTGCACGGTCTCGGAAGGACTCTATATACTGTTCACTACATTTGGAACTTGTGACACACTTATCTCAGACAGAGAAACAGAATTCACAGCAAAAGTGACACAGACACTTTGTCATTTATTTCAAATTAAACAGGAATTTACACCTAGCTTTATGCATCATTGTTTAGGTGCTTGTGAGCGCACTCATGCTACCATAGCTGCCAAACTCACACCATTTCTGAATTCCAAACGGAACAACTGGGATAAAGTTCTACCTTCCGTTACATTTGCGATGAACATCTCTGTGAATTCTACTGGATATTCAGCATATGAAATTCTGTATGGTGATAGACCTTCATTTCCGCTTTCTACTCATATACCCACCACGGATCTTCAAGGCCTTCCAAAAACCATGCATACCTATGTCAACAATTTGCATACTCGTCTTACCATGATTCGACAATGTGTTCTCACTAACACTGCACATTACAAAACGCAAATGCTACAAAATGCAAATGAACACACTAGACCTTTGAACTTGACAGTTGGTGATTATGTGTTTCTATATAAGGAACCTACAGGAGCAGCCCAGAAACTGCAAAATAAGTATGTTGGAGTCTATATTGTGCATAGTGTAGATTCTCCACATATGGTAACATTGAAAGACGAAACCACTGGGAAAATCTTGTCAACCCCGATTCACGTGGATCGTTTGAAGATTGCGTATGTCCGTCAACCGACACCTTCATCATTCTTCAGAGTAGCTACCTCTAATAAGTCTCAGGGAGTGGAGAGTACAGGAACACAGACTGAGCATATCCCAAATCCCACTCAGAGAATTTCCGACGACCAGGACTCTCTCAGCTCATCTGACATGGTCACATCTGATACGACTACTAATGATCCACTTCCGGTTCTACAGAGGCCAACCAGAATTCGTCAGAAACCAATTCGTTTCCGTGACAATGACCATGTTGATCCCTTTGCAGACACTCATTTGTCTGTTTCCTCAGACTCGGATGGACTTCATAAAGTTAAGCGAGTACTCGCTCAACGAAATACAAACAAGGGACCAGAATTTCTTGTGCAAATCAGAGGTGAACCTGCTCAGAACTCAATATGGGTGCCTTTGTCATCTTTGAATACTAAAGCACAAAATGCTATCAAGCAGAGACCCCCACCATTGATTTAATGTGCTTATTACACAAACCATTTAAATAGGACTGATAGGGACAGCCTTGTCTAATGGAAATTTTGCTTGGTAGATTTTTTTTCTATATTGATTGTTTATATCAACATTTGATGGGTTTTTATGATATACCTTACAGTATAAGTAAGATTTAACGGATGTGAATTAATTGCCATATTTGACAATATTGCTTGATTACAATTGATGATAATGCTTTTAGTTCAAGTTTGATAATAGATTTTGTATTGCTCCTACTTGTCATTGCAAATTATGTATTCAGTGTTTCTTTGATTCACCAGTTGAATTTTTGTTTTAATCTTTTGAGGAACTTGTAATAATATGTATCAGCTGTGTTTGCAAATCTAGTAGTGAATACATGTTATCATTGGAGTAATATACTTATTAACATCATACTACATGTGATTTTCACATGTGTTCTTAATCCTTGATTTACATGAAATTTCCACATATGTTCTTATTGTTTGATTTAAACATGACTTAATTCATTAGTTTGCACTGCTTTACAAGTTCATTATCCATATCAATTGAATTTTACTATTTGTATCAATTGAATTTTGATTGATCATGTCAATTTTCAAAGGGATTGTAACATTAGATTTAACTGAACTGTAATTTGATTGATTTTTTTATAACATGATTTTGTATCATATTTCTTATAGATCAATTTGACTGTCTTTTTGCTTTTTGTTGATGCATAGTAACATTAGTGGACTACTAGCTATTTCTACTCAGTCTTTATACCAGTGATATTTTAGTGGCCATAAAAAGTGCAATATGATATATTGATAGAATTTGTCAAAGGTGATATAGGTGCATATGTTGCTGTATATGTGTGTATCACTGAGATTTGATCATACTAGCTTAGTATAAGAGGCGGCATACCTCCATGGTTAGATTAAGACAGTAGTAAGTTGGTTGTACTGTAATCTGTTCCACTTTGTTTCTTCTTGGTAATTATATTACTGATGTTGATTTCCCTCTCGGTGCCCAGTGATAAATTTGTATGTCTCCAAATTTAAATTTGGCCCCCGGATGTTGTGTATCTGTATATACTGGGTCATCGAGAGGGCAATCCGGATTGTATGTCATGATAGGGTCGAATGTTACTTTCGCATGCTATTCCGGAAAAGACCGGGTTTTGTGATTTAGTTTTACGTTTCAATAAAAGATGGCACGCTTTTGAAGTTGTCATTCATTATCACTCATTTATGTGAAGATTGTAACGGAGTTAGCGTTACAACACAGTTGATTGATTAATTGTATGTCATTTTAACGTCCCACTCGAGAATTTATGGAGACTTCACTGTTTGCCGGTGAGGGGCTTCAAATTTAAAACTGTATTCGGCACTCAGGGCCATGGAACAGTGAGAGTTCTTTATATTGCCAACATCAATCGCGACACGGGACATACATTTCTAACGTCATATTTGAAATACCCGTGCCTTTTATTTCTATTGCTGAGAGACCGGTCACGGTAGCCTAGTGGTAGAGCGTTCGCTTCGTGATCGGGAGGCCCGGGTTCGATTCTCGATCGCGGCGCCGCGTCATACCTAAGACGTAAACAAAGGTAGTGACTGTTCCTTCGCCAAGCGCTGACCTTAAAAACGTAGGTCCCGTGTCACGGTACGTGTTGGCAAGATAAAGAACCCTCACTGCTTAATGGCCCTAGGTGCGGATTATGGGTCTAAATTTGAATCCCTTCACCGGCATGCGATGGCGAGTCTGTATGAGTGAAGATTCTGGAATGGGACGTTAAACAATATACAATCACAATCTATTGCTGAGAGTTCAGCGAAGGAACAATATATGTTTACGTCTTATGCCTAAGTAACATCTAAGCCGATGGTCTGGTATTATCGGCTGAAAGAACATGATCGGCAGACACGAGTATCGGGCTACATGGAGCAGTCACATTAATTCCTAGGAACACCGATGACTTGGATAAATAGCACAAAATCTTTTTTTTTATTTAGAAATCTGCAATATTTTTCATAGATCTATATTGAGAGAGGGATTACTATATATTCTTCAGTAGAAACAAAGAATATTCATGAAAAATTATATTCTGAATCTGTTTTGAGTAAATCATTGAAAGAATCTGAGTCTGATCTAACTGAGTGAGGATACTCAAATATTCCTCAGAAGTTGAAGAATTAGAAGTTTTCATTACTTTACAGGAGGCTTCTTCCACTTTACATAAAATAAAATCAGACAAATCACCAGATTCTAATGGTTTCAATAGATTTTTAAAAAGGTTTATGGAAATACCTTAACACTTTGTTGTTAGATCAATCAATTATGCATGTGAGAAAAACATTATGTCTATCACACAGAGACATGCCATGTTAATAGTTTTACCAAAGAAAACTCCTCAAAAACTGACGGCCAATTACACTAAGTACTGCATACAAAATTGCATCAGGTACTACTTGTAAGATAATAAAAAAATAAGGTTTTCAAAGTAATAAATAGCGATCGAACGGGATTTATTTCCAATAAGTATTTGAAAAAATATTCTTCTCATTTGAATGGAATGGTCTACATCACAGTATTAAGAAAGATGTCTTAGAAAAAAATATATGAAGAAGTGAACAAAAGGTGATAAATCTTAAAGTTTTCACTGCATCATTTAATTTATTTTGGATGAGACAGCTCATTCTGTCAGATAAAGGTTTACAATATTTGTTTATCTAATATTGATTTGATAAAATATTTATATGCGGCATTGAACTTATTGAAAATATCAAGAAGACCTAAAAACAAGTTTCGTAAAGATATCCTTGAAGATTGGATTGAATTAAATGATAAACACGCAGCTGTGTGTAAGAATGCAAAAGACAAATCAATTTTCTATAATCCCCAAGTTGCCATTGGTTGGAAAGTCATTTATAACAAATATATGTTTGACCTGAATATTAAATTTATTAATGATAGCACAGATGAAAATGGTTTTTTTTATACTTATGAGGAATGTTGTGGCATATATCAAAATGTAAGGCTTACCTAATTTTTTTTTACAATTTGCTGGTATAATACATGCTATAATACATGCTGTAAAGGCATGGATGAAAGCAACAAACATTAAAGATACAACTGCAATAAATTTGTATACTGATCAACATTGAAACACTTTTTTAAAATAAAAAAAAACAATTAAAAAAAACAGAAATTGAAAAACTGGAGGAATTTGATGTTAGCAAATGTGAGAGCAAACCAGAAGATAAGAATACCTTTACTTCATTACTTGCCGACACATGCCAGGAACGTATACGAAATGTTTAACCCAATCCAGGCCATACTACTGCCAATCAATACATTTTAGTGTACCAATTTAAAGATGCCTAAGGACGAGTGCATAACGGTTACTATGATATTATGGAGTATGGAGATAAACGTGATGTGAAGTACTTGATGAGAGAGATGTATCAAATGTAGCATTTGTCATTTTGAGGAAAATGGTAGATATCTGGGTCCCCGTCGTTTTGACAATTTTAATGGTCTTGTTAATGAAACATATGGAGATACACGAACAATATTCAAGATCAAAAGTCTATAGAACAAAACAAAACAGGAGCATAGCACACCCTGACCTTCTAAACATCAGAGGTGGGATCAGGTGCCATTGAGGAGTTAGAACTCCCTGCCGACCCATCACACTGGCAGTGTAACATTTGTCATGATCGGGAAATACCGAAAAAATCCGTCATATATTCAGTGTTTAAATAATGGAGTAACAATTTAATACGATAAAAGAAAATGATTTAAACACACTATTAGTTAACTCCAGGTGCCTTGGAGATAAAAATAAAAGATTAAATGTTTAATGCATTAAGAAAAAAAAATATAATGGATTTTTTTCTCCAAGACACGCGCTTTGTTAATAATAACCAAAAATGTTTCCAATCACGATAGGGTTATTTGACTTTTTTTCCGATCTTATATGTGTATTTCACTCGCTTTTGTTATCCTTTTGTAATTGTTAGATATATAGACGACGTATAATCAATTAACAATGGTTATTTCCATTCATTTGTCGATACGATATATTACAAAGCGCTCGAGATAAATGGTACAAGAGTGTGACACGTCAGCTTGATTTTTGAATATTTTATTTTTTAAAAAGACATGATCATAAAAGCAAATAAATTTCAAGCATGACTTTAACTTTCAATCGTTATTTTCCCTAACTTTTACAGCTATATTCATTCATCACCCATATACGGAAATATATATCTCTCACAGTTTATGTATCTCAATTGATTCGATACACAGGAGCATGCTTTACGTATGACTAATCTTTTAAACGAGGTAAATTATTGACAAAGGAGTATATCAGCGGCCTCGTTTAAAGCCATCCTTTTACTTTCTTTAGTCTTTTTTTCAGTGCAATGATATTGTCAACAAATACAATTTATCATTTAGTCAAATGCTGCCTGACCTTTTTCATACTAATTGTTAGTCTATTACTCATACACTGAAGTGACGACGGATTTTTCTTTTTATAAACCGATCATGACAAGGAAAACACGACTGGTGTGACCGGTCGGCAGGGGGTGCTCAGTCCTCCATGGCACCTGATCCCACCTCTGATGTTATGGAGGTCCGTGTTTGCTCTGCTCTTATTTTGTTTATTGTTTAATGGACTTTGAGATTGAATACTATTCGATATCTCCATATCCTTCTTCTAGTTTATAGGAGGTCTGTACATGTATTTGCTCTGCTCCTATTTTGTATTGTTCTATTGACTTTTGATATTTAATACTGTTATTTCCACATGTTTCACCATGAATTACTCAATTAAAACATCAATGCTATCAAGTAGTGTACATACATGTACGTAAAATATTCAGCATCCACTGAATAAAAACTTAAATGTTATCAAGTAGTGTACATAATTATAACATGACATTCATACATATAATAAAAGCGAAATTAATAAGGTATCACCCGTGTATCTCTTCACATAGAGTACAAGGGAGATAATTTATACATCATGTACGGTCAGGAGCAGTCTCAATTTATCACTTTCTCAATAATTCATGAAAATGTTTAGACAAAAAACTGAATTTACCGTTTAGATTTCTAGATAACTATAAATAAATATAAACTCTTATGTTTCAATTAATAAATAATGTTCAAACAGATTTGTGTGCATGTATTTTTTTTTATTGTAATAACGAAGAGAATTCCGTATATGGTTTGTTTATACATGTATCTGTGCTCCTTAAACCAGTTCTTGAAAATGCCAAATGCACGTGTGATATGGAAATATTGATTAAACTCGGTCTTATTATCGTCTCTGTAAGAATGACAAATACCCGTGCTTCTTTGCTTAATAGACAATAAACCTGGTGAATAAAACTACCATCTCTTCTCAGAGTGATTTCATGTCTCATTTAGCATTTAGAATAGGTATTTTACATTCATTTAAAAATCCCAAGAGGAAAACATATGTGATTCGATCCATTTCTCAAACTATTTTTTATTTGTTTGATTGTTTTCAATAAACTCCCATGGTCTATACGTGTTTTCATTATTTTCTGCTAGACACGCATAACACGATAACCAAAAATGTAACCAATCACGGTTGGGTTATTGGACTTTTTTAGATTTTATATGGCTCATTCGCTTGGTTTTGCTATCCTTTTTTAATTGTTAGATACATGTATAAGGATAAATAAAGGTTAACGTAAAGTTAATTTAAAAAAGATCGAAGGCGTCTTGAGATATCGCACAATAATAAAATGTTAAAACATACAGAATGTATGCAATTATGAACTTGAACTTATTAAAATGAAAGTGTCACTAAAAGACAGAATGACAGTCGGACAGACGGGAAGATAAATCTAAACTAATATTCCCCAGTTTCAGTGATAGCAGGCAAAAATGCAAAATTCATATATCAATTTGACCTTGAACTTTGACCTTCTGCCCATTATAATTCATTAATTCATGCGATGTTACTTATTATAGACCGGTACTGTAATTTGTTTATCCATTTGTTGTTTAAAACATGAATATAAGTTAGAACACAGGAAAAAGTTTGTTAAGTTTAATTAAATTTCCATCTAAATCCACCTTTTTGACATTGACCTTTTTTCCCTCTTTGTTCTTGCCTTTGTTTACTTTGCTACTTTTTCCTCTTCGTTCTACTACAGTTGCTCTCCACCCCCCTTCTCTCTCTCTCTCATTTTAAATAATTGAGCATAGTTTGTCGTTTAGGCAATAGCAAGATGTTATAAGGGATAAAAGAAAATCCTATAAGATTCGTTTTTCTTCAGTTTCATTATTTAAACTTTTATAATGCTAATAATCAGATATCCCTAAACGTGCAAACAATAGAACACCGCAACCACCCTCTTTCATGAATACGTACTTCGAAAATATGAGTTTGTATATGTTTCAGTTACCTATTTTCCTAATGCCTCAAGCTTATTTAAAAATCAATAAGTTGTGAAATTCCATGTTATTCATTACAATTACTGTATCTATACGATTAATTTTAAAAAAGATTGCTTCAAGTCTCTTACATTACCTGTTGTAAATTTTGCTGTTTTCCGTGTGTCAGAAAAGTTAAACAGCTTATCTAAGAAAAGAGAGATAACTTGAATTTTCAAATTTTGCATCAACAAAATTATTAAACACTGTAGAATCAATTAAATAAAAATAAATGTATTTCACGGATCAAAAATATATATACACACACACACACACACACACACACACACACAAAAAAAAAAAAAAAAAAACATACACCACATTCACAAACTCTCACACAGAGAAAGAAAAAACTCTATGAAGAATAAACTGACACGCCCACGATCAAAGAACTTGAAGATGCGTGTCAGAAATAAATATCAAAACAAAACTTTTTGATAAAATCAGTAACTTTTGTATTAAACAGTAATCAACTTTGTAATAAAGTTGATTCAATTATTGTTTAGTTTTTGTGTGAATGCATTGTTGTTTAGTATCAGTATATTATTTTTTGTTGGCTATGTTTTGACGGTAGTGGGTTACCATAGACGGGTGTAGTGTGTAAGTTATTTTTAGCGACAGGTGTGAGTATAAATGTGGCCGGTTAGGCCAGAGTTGTCAGATTAGGGAGCGGTAGCAACACCAGCCGGATGCCACGTTTGTACTTGTCTTATACGTTCTTGGGGTGTGGTGAATAATACAGTTTATAGGGACTTTTTACTGATAGCCTTTAGAATAAGGAATGCTTGTTTGGACTGGCATATTTTTCTGTTTTCCCTGTCTCACTAGCCGGAAAGCGTATTTGTTTTATTTGTCAGTTTTCACTGTTGTTAGTATGTTATTTTGCTTTTTTTCTATGTGTAAAGTTACTTTAAGATTAGTTAAACGAATGATATTTTCAGTGCGTAAAGCGTAGTAAGACGTGAGGAGTGTTTGGTCAAATTCCTCGACGGAGACCAATAAGAGACCTATACGTGGTGTGAAGTGACAGTATGGATGGTGATGAGGGTGATGAGGGCGTATGGATTTTAAGGACCTAAGACGTTCTTTCCAAGCTGGAGGGTGAGACCAGCGAGTCCGGGCCTCCAACTACCGTGGTGAATCATCTATTGCCGATTGTCTGCATGTGAGTTTATGGGAGCGGATCAACACATGGTTGGTGGGAGTCCTTCAGCGTGACTAGTGTCGTGAATAGTGAATTTCAGTGAATTGTTTTTGTAAAAAAAAAATTGAGAAAGGAAATTCCAAAAACTATTATTCAGTTTATTTATTTAAGTGAACTTTTTCTTATTCCAATAAAGTACAGCTATTTGTTAATCTTTATATCTGATGCATGAATTGAACCAAAAAGACTGTTGATTTAAAGTTATTTTTGTTATACCTTTAAAAATTTGTTCCTATACAAACCTCTACAGAAAAAAATCTAACATTTTTAATGTTCAAACTGTCTGCCTTCGGCCTAACGACCAAAGGCAGACAGTTTGGTTCTTGGGTCCGTCAAAACGCATGTTGCCCGAAAACTCAGTCAATAAATGTATAATGTTGTATAAGATATTTGTTAAACTTATTTCTGTTCCATTTAATTTTAGTTTGAGTATGGTTAGAAAAGAGGGAGAGAGAATATCATCATTAATTTTGTTTTTGTTTATTTTCTTAAATAATTTTTTTGTTAAGTTAACAATTTGTTCTTTTGTCTCAGCAATACAAATTTCCAAAGAACTCATTACAAACTTCAAGTTGTTTTAAAAATGCTCAAAATTGAAATTATAATTTCAATACTTTTTTCAGTTATACAACTTGAGAAATGTTTCTTGAATAAACCACATTGGAAGTTTACTAACAGTCTACACCACCGGACTTACAGGTCTCTCACTTTTAACGTCTATGACGTCGTCTAGGGATGTGTGATTTTATCGGTATACCGGTATATCGTGATTTTTTGTTGCATGATACGTATCGTGATACAGAGACCTAAATACCGGTATCTAGGTACATCCAAACATGATGAATTTTACTAAATTTCAAAAAAGTCAAATTTTGTTTTTCTAGCATATTTAAAGGAAAAATAATGACTGTTTATTTAAATCATAGGTAAAATTGCTTGTAAAAATATCATGAAATTATCGTGATATTTTTGGGAAAAATAGTGATATATCCCGATACGAAATTTTTTAGCGATACCGATCCGTAACGTCGTCTCTCCATCCGTTAGACGGACGGTATGGCCTTACCATTGGTCTGTAGGGACGAAGTACATGTTGTACCACCGCCGCCCCTCCATAGGCTCTGACCACTCAAATCTGCCGTCCTGAGTCCCTAGCCCCTTGTATTCTCTATGCCCTATGCATTAAAATAAATCGAACCACTTTTCTAGAATACTATCAAATAACAGAATTTATTATATGATTGAATAATTTCCATCTTTCTGATTGGCTTAGATCCAACTTTGTTGGAAAAATATTGCGTTGTATTGACCTGAACGCGACGTTCCAGGTGAATACAAGGATTTATTTCCTAAACATTGATCTAAAAATAGATCGGGAAACTCCAAATAAATACAAATTGTTTTGGTAAGCTATTTAAACGACTATGACTTTTTTCATGCAAACAAAACACAAGGGAATAAATATTTTTGGGTGAGGGTGGTAAGAGGGGCTGCAGCCCCTCCCCCCTCTAACACTTTTACTGAACAACATTTCTTTAATTTTTGGCAGTCAGTTTTTCCTTATAAAACTCCTTCCATTCAAAATTTATCCTATAAAAAGACTGACATTATATATTTTTTGATGGCAACTAAAATTGATAAAAAATTTCAAATTGGTGCGACTAATAAAGTTTATTTACATTTTAATTCTGCTTCTCTATTGTACTTCTCAGATGGCTAAAGCCTTGTATTGTTGTCACAGATCTTTAATCAGAAATAGTGAGATGTTTTGAAATATATTTACAGCATTTTATTGAAATATATTTACAGCATTATTTACATTTTTATATCAATATTTTTCTATATTTTGTTTGATATGATAAAAGTTAAAAAAAAAGTCTATGTTATTTCACTGTGGACTGATTCCTTGGCCTAGGATGGCACTGTGGCCCGTAATGGCGGCTCTTCCGTCCCGGACTCACGTGTGGCACATTATACTGTTACGGCGGAAAGCCTCGTCTGGTCCTTCCTGACTGTATATATACTTGGATCCCTCCTTACTACTACAACTAGGATCTATGGAATGTTTAAAATAAAAACATATTGTAAATGTTTATTAAATTATGTACATATACTTCATATACAATACTTAATAGGCTATTTTTCCTATACATATTTTACTCATACTTTGTGCTCAACATACTCTTCACACTTTATCATAGCCATTTTACTTATACGAAGAATGCATATTGCAATTATTCAACTTACTACTGTACAAACACGTATAACATGTACAATGCTGCTGATGCATTGTTACTACTTTGAACAAACTTCAAGTACAGTATTACTACTTACTTACTACAATGCTTACGACGCATCATTACTACTGAATATAAGTACATTATATACACAATTCAACAATATGTTTACTTCAAACCACTTTACCAAAATATACTGCGGCGAAGTAACTTGGCAGAATTTGCAAATATACTGTTACTTAAAATAAACATTAAACTGAAATACTCTTACCTCAGAAGTGAGTAGGATTTCTGAAATGAAGTTAATAACAAATCAGAGACGTGATGTGATAATAACTGGCAAAGGAACAACGTGTCCTTCTCTGGTGCCTGATACACCCAAACTGGCCAGCACGAGCAATTTAAATACCTAACCCGTCCGGTGAGTGTAAACCTTCTATATATAGTACTATGTACAAACGTTTGGGAATTAAAATACTAATTACATTTGTAAAATACTATGATACAATGTTTGGACATTAAATGAGACAATTGTAAGGGGTGTTAAGAAAGTTCGTTCCGGGATGAAATATTTTCAAAAATTTCAAAGTAGTGCTTAACTAAAGAGAAGAATTTTCAAGGCTGACAAAATTACAAGAGTGTGCTTTAGATATATGACAATTCATTTCTAGCAGGAAATTATAGAATTTTTTTCTTCCAAATGGAAATATATATAACATCTTTAAAGCCCCCGAACAATAGAAATGCTGGTCATTTTGAGTGAAAATAAAGGAAAATTCACTTTTATTTCCTCATAACTTATCTTGCATCAGACAAGCTGATGAGCGTATGTATATAAGAACGATAGATCACTTTTAAAACCAGAAGTCTCTGTCAAGACTGTAGTTCTACTGGTTTGTACTTGTAACAAAGGATGAGAAAAGAAGCCATTGTCATCAGACCAAAACTGTAGAAGGAGTAGTGCTTTAAAGGAATTTCACAAAAAATTCTATTTTTAGTAACCATGGCAACACCGTTCATCGAAATCAAAAACCGATGCATTATTTTATGTATCTTAGTGTAGTCTACTTGTGCGCCAAGTTATATTGAAATCAGATCAAAACTGTAGGAGGAGTAGCATTTTAAAGGAATTTCACAGAAAATTCTATTTTTAGTAACCATGGCAACATCATTCATCAAAATAACTATTTTATGTATCTTAGTGTAGTCTACTTGTGTGCCAAGTTATATTGAAATAAGACCAAAACTGTAGAAGGAGTAGCATTTTAAAGGAATTTCACAGAAATTCTATTTTTAGTAACCTTGGCAACACCCTTCATCGAAATCAAAATCCGATGCACTATTTTATGTATCTTAGTGTAGTCTACTTGTGCGCCAAGTTATTTTGAAATCAGATCAAAACTGTAGGAGGAGTAGCGTTTTAAAGGAATTTCACAGAATATTCTATTTTTAGTAACCATGGCAATACCGTTCATCGAAATCAAAAACCGATGCACTATTTTATGTATCTTAGTGTAGTTTACTTGTGTGCCAAGTTATATTGAAATCAGATCAAAACTGTAGGAGGAGTAGCGTTTTAAAGGAATTTCACAGAAAATTCTATTTTTAGTAACAATGGCAACACTGTTCATCTAAATCGAAAACCGATGCACTATTTTATGTATGTTAGTGTAGTCTACTTGTGTGCCAAGTTATATTGAAATCAGACCAAAACTGTAGGAGGAGTAGCGTTTTGAAAAATTGTTTACAGACAGACAGACAGACGGACGACGGATACCTTACTATCGCATAAGCTCTTCTGGTCTCTGACCAGTAGAGCTAAAAATAGGTTTGTCATTTTGAAATTTTTCACATATTTGATAATTTTGGCATAGTATTTGAAAGGGTGTTTTGGCCTGTGTGCTTCGTATATGTAACAAATATGCGTCACCCCTAATTTTGCTGAACGGACGTCTGTTTTAAAACCTGTCCTCCCCTTATTGATTCAACAAAAGACAGTTAAAACCTTATCAGTGGCAAGAATGAACTCTGTAGACATGAAATATAACAAATTGTAAATATCTTTTCATCGCATTTGTTTTCGAAAATAAAAGAATATGGAACGAACTTTCTTAACACCCTTTATAATATCCACCTTCCTAACAGAAAACAAGTATGCAGACAAAAAGAAGCAAATCCTATAAAAAGTAACCAAAACAAGCTTACCGACTGGAGAAAACAGAACTTACCACACACAGAATGTCACCGTTCCCTGGCTACAGGTTCTAGAATTCACTATAAATTAAGAACATCTATGGTGACCAAATCTTTAAACGTGGCGTGATACAAACCTCTTTCACAGCTGCCACGCGTCGTTTCCTTATGACCAACCAGTTTTCTAAAGAACGAGGGCGCTTTTGATTGGCATTCGGCAGGAATCTGGGCGTAATTGATTGATTGATTGTATATTGTTTAACGTCCCTCTCGAGAATTTTTCACTCATATGGAGACGTCACCGTATGCCGGTGAAGGGCTTTAAATTTTGATCTTTACTCGGCACTCAGGGCCAATCAGCAGTGAGGGATCTTTATCAAGCCAACGCCTGCCGCTGACACGGGGCCTCGGTTTTTAATGTCTCATCCGAAGGACCCGCAACTTTCACTTCAAAGTGCCGAGCGCATGGCGAAGAAACAGTTGCTACCAATTTTAATGACTAGGTCAGTCGCGGCCGAGATGCGAACTCACGACCTCCCGATCACGGAGCGAGCGCTCTACCGACTCAGCTACCGTGAACGGAGGGCGTAATTGAAAAGTGAAGATTTTTATCGACATGTCACAGGAAATTTAACAATTTTGTTTAATTTAACAAGTTCCGGTGCAACAGGAAAGGAAAATACTATCGGGCCTCCCAGATCGTGTCTCCAGAGACTTTAGAAAAAATGTTGAAGAAAGAAATAGATGAAATCCAGGTCTCCTATCCCTACAAAATACAAAGGACCCGTCACCATGAAGTCAAGACCATGCCTTTAGAAAAACAATATAGAATTGTGTATGACAAGAGACAAATTGTAGAGAATTATAACACTTTGCCTTATGGTTATTAAAATTGTTTTATAAAAATTTGATGTGTTGTTATTTTTTATACGATCGAGGTAAAAGAAATAAAAAAAAGTGGATAGCTGTGTTAAGTATAAATAGACCCCTGAACCCCCTTCTTCGTTCATTGATCAACATGTATTCCCAGGAGACACCCCTCCCCTCTTTTCAATTGAAACACGAATTTACCATGGTGGTTGCAGGGCCCTCTAAATCGGGGAAAACAGAATTTGTCAAGAAATTGGTGAACAATTTACACTGGATCACCCCCATGCCTCAAAAAATCGTCTGGTGTTATCGAGAATGGCAA